>NW_022290878.1:0-6617 GCF_902635505.1 Sarcophilus harrisii | reverse complement strand
TTGGAAAGAATGTTTTGCAAATTGTTCTAAATTTAGTATAGATTCCTTATAATGCATTAAGGCCAGTTTGTTTAGGGCAGCTCGGGCACTTCCAGTGATGTTTTGATTGTTATAATGGGCAAAAATGCTGAACTTTGAACCCCTGAACTACTCTGGAAGACTCTATTATAGAACAGTAGCCAATGAGCATAACTAGACATTTATTCCTTTGGATTCCCCTAAATTGAGGAAATCAGGGCATTGTATAACCACCTTTTCTTCGCACTTTGTCTGATGTATCCGGAGCTTGGAGCGATTTGGAATATTTGGATTTTCGAAGTTTTTTGTGTCCTTGTACGAGTCAGGGAAAATAATTGTGCTTTTTTATCCACATCTGGGTTGATATATATTCCTGTAATTAATGAGAATGAAATGTACAATGTCCTCCAAAATTTTTTTAAATATATAAGCATAAAAAAACCAACTATTATATGAACCGACAGAAGGTGATACCCAACAATCTAATCAAGAAAGAAGATATTTTCAATCACCAATTTTAGGTATCTGATTTATAGAAAACTTTTTGTCCATAAGTAGAAATATGAATTTTTCCCACCCCTATGTAGATAAATATTTTTATATTACTTCAATAAATTAAAAATATTAGGATGATACAAATTTTATACCAAATGATAATAACCTCGAAGGGAAGATATTGCCTGATTGGGGAAGACCCATGAACTTCAAAGGAGGGGACCAGAACAGACATGACATTTATTCCTTTCATATTCGGGACATTCTGAATTTTCCACCATGTTATAGCACCAGGGATTTTTTCAAACCCCAATTCACTGGTTTTCTTTTGTTATATATTTTTATGTCTTTTGTTCTTAATCTTTCTGACCCTTGAACACTGCCTTGTACATAGTAGCTACTATTTCACTGTTTTTTAAGCTCCAAGTATGGAAGAACATAGAATTTGTGAGAGGTATTCGAGAATTACAAAAAGTTATGAATGTTTAGTAGGACCAATGAAAACTTTCTGTACTTAGCATTGTGGATGGATTTCGAAATTCCAGAATTTCAGAAGAAAAAGAAGATCCCAGGATGACATTCCATATAACTAGTATAATATAAGGAAAGGTACTTCATGGGGAAAAAATAAGTCATTCAAAAAGTGTTTCGCTGAACTACAAATTCATGAAAAGGAACAAAGAATTAACTCAAATTCGAATTGCTTCAAATAGATTAATAACCTTGCCAGTTTTTTGACTGATTTTTTTTAACAGCTATGCGAAAATGAATTATTTTGTGGATGCCTTAGATCCCCAAATAATTAGAAAGTACAAGGTGGCAAGAATTTAGTCTTCTTTGTTTCCAAGTTCCATAGAAAAAAAGAGATTTTATGAATGTGGAGTTGTACTGAGTTACTGAAATATTAGTGTAGGGAAATGTAATGGAGAAGTAAAAAATTATACTTTGGAATGTGAGTTATTTCAGTGGTATAAGAGTTCAAAGTGTGTGCATTAATTAAAACCATGTAACAGAAAAAAGTATTTTTAAACGGTAAAAGGTAAGAGAGTACAATAAAATTATTATTCAAGTTCTTGTTTAACCACATCTAGTAATACATTGTGTGTGGAACTGTGAAAAATATCCAACCATTCTGGAGAGCAATTTGGGAATTGATAAAAGATTATAATCTGACTTCCTTGATCTAGCAGTGGTACTGGTGGGTTTGGAGGCCAAAGAAATATTAAGGAAGGAAATGGACCCAATGAGCAAAAATGTTTGTTTGCGCCCTTTTGTAGAGGCAAGAAACTGAACTGAATGGTTAGCCATTAGTGGAAGAATGGTGATTAAATAATGGTATATGCTTTTATGCAATATTATTTTTCTAAAAAAGATCAAAGGATGATTGAAAGAGGTTTGGAGAACATGGATATTTTAGGGAAATAAAGAGCCAGGAGGTACTATACATGGCAAGAGAAGATTATGCAATCAGTTCTGATGCCCGAAACTCTTAAACAATAAGACAATTTATATCAGTTCCAGGGTTCATTGATAAGAGAACCCATCCACGGAAGAGAATACTTGAAATTAAATTTGGTTCTAACAAGCAATGTCTCTTCTCTCTCTCTCTCTCTCTCTTTCCCTCTCTCTTCCTTTGTTTTCTTTCTTCTTTTTTTTTTCCTAAGGAAATTGGTTTTCATTTCTTTCCGAAAAAAGTAGTGTTTTTTGGGTTAAACTAAACTCCAATTTGGGATTTTTCCATAAAAAGTATTTCTTTTTTTGTTTTAAATATTTTTTATTTGTTTCTTATAGGGAAAAATTGATTTAACATGATTTCTTTATGTTTAAAAATTTTAATTTTTGGGGGAGATGGGAAGGAGGGGAAAAAATTGGAAACAAAGAATTTAAGGGTAAAGATGAGGAATTACCCAATAATTTTGAAAAATAAAATTTAATTTTTTAAAAAGAAATTGATGCTATAAAAAAAATGAACTTAAAATTTGAAACAAAAAGGAAATTTCTTTTTTGAAAATATATTTTTATTAAATGTCCTTTTCCAGGTAATTTTAAATTCCAAAAAATCTTTCCTGAAATACCCTTTAAAATTATTATTTTCTAAAAAGCTTCTCCCTTAAACAAATGAAATTTAAAGCTTGATTGCCAAAAAACCTTTTATAGAAGTTTTAAGATTTTATTTCCCTTTTTTTTTTTTTTTTTTTTGGGGGGCCACCCTGGGCCCCCCCCCAAAATTTTTTAAGCCCCAAATCAAAGCTTTTAACAGGGGGATGGCCCAGTTTCCTTGGCCTATCCCTTTCTTTTCCTTTTAATATTGGTGTTGATATTGAGTAGGGAAGTAGGCTTTTTTTCCTCCAAAGTTCTTTACTTTTTCTGGAATATAGCCTAATACCAGAAGAGCATAAAATGTTATCAAACTTGTTTCATTGAATAAAGATGGGAGGAACTTTTGAAATTGCTAAGGTGTTCAGGAGGAGAGGGAAACCATGAGGTCCTGAAAGAACCATTGAATTGTCTTCTTGGTTCGACCATAAGCTGACTTGTTAAAAGGCGTTGACAAGATTATTTCCAAAATCTTTCTAGTTTGAAAAGTCCCTTCTAATTCCACCTGAGCAATTGCACTGATTACTAAATAACTAAACGAAAAATTTAAAAAAAATTCAAGATTGAAGTTTCAAAATGAATTAAACTCTTGAATCCCAAGGAGAATCGCTATCTTCTTTCTTTTAATCCTTTCCTAATGTTGATAAAATTGGTAATAAAATATAGATAAGTAAACCATAGAAATAATTGGAAAATATTAATTTCAGAAATAAGAAAACAATTAATTATATCTACCGAATTGGTTTTATGAAAATTTAAAACTAAAAATGACAGGAGACAAACTTAGATTAGAGGTAACATTTGACTTATGGATTGTGCAAAGGTGGGTCTTTTTAAAAATAGAAGGCTTAGGGGTCAATGGTAATTTTATTTGGCGAATACACAATATTTATTTCAAAAAAAAATTTAAACATTTATAATGGCATTTTTTGGAAAGAATGTTTTGCAGTATGTTCCTAAATTTATGGTATATATCTTAATGCCATTGGAAGGCCAGTTTGAACTTAGGCAGCTCTGTTCGGCTTTCCATTGCTGATGTTTTGATTACGTTATAATGGGCAAAATCAACTTTGAACCCCTGAACTACTCTGAAGACTCTGTTATAGAAATAGTAGCCAAGGAGCATAATTAGACATTTATTCCTTGTGGATGTCCTAAACTGAGGAAACTTGTATTGTATAACCTACCTTTCTTCAAGCACGTTTGTCTGATGTATCCGGAGCTTGGAGCTGATTTGGAATATTTGGATTTTCAGAAGTATTTTGTGTCCTTGTAATGGTAGTCAGGAAAATAATAATGTGCTTTTTTTCCACATCTGGGTCTGATATATTTCCTTTGTAATTAATGAGAATGAAATGTACAATGTCCTCCAAAATTTTTCTTAAATACATGGTTAGATAAAAAATGTGGAACCCAGCTATTAAACTGCACTTTGCCAGAAGGTATGGACCCAACAATTTAATCAAGAAATGAATTGGATGTTTTAATCACCAATTTTAGGTATCTGGATTTATAGAAAATTCTTTGTCCATAAGAAAATAAGGAATTTTTCCCAACCCATGTAGATAAATATTTTACTATGACTTCAATAAATTAAAATATTAGGATGATAAAATTTTATACCTTAAAATGAAATAAAACCTCGAAGGGAAGATATTGCCTGATTGGAAGGAAAGAGCCTGAACTTCAAAGGAGGGGACCAGAACAGATTAATTTATTCCTTTGCTATATTCCTTGGGACATCTCTGAATTTTCCACCATGTTCAACACCAGGCAGATTTTCAACCCTAATTCATTGGTTTTCTTTTAAGTTATATATTTTTATGTCTTTTGTTCTTAATCTTTTGTCCCTTTGAAAATTGCCTTGTTATAATAGCTACTATTTCACTGTTTTTTAAGCTCCAAGTATGGAAGAACATAGAATTTGTGAGAGGTATTCGAGAATTACAAAAAGTTATGAATGTTTAGTAGGACCAATGAAAAATTTCTGTACTTTAGATTGTGTGATGGGATTTCTGAAATTCAAAACAGAAATTTCAGAAGAAAAGAAGAGCCCCAGGATGATATTCCATAAACTGGTATAATATAAGGAAAGGTACTTAGGGGAAAAAATAAGTCATTCAAAAATGTTTCCTGAACTAAAATTCATGGAAAAAAGAATTAACTCAAATTTGAATTGTTTAAATAGACAATAACCTTGCCAGTTTTTTGACTGATTTTTTTTTTAACAGCTATGCGAAAATTAATTATTTTGTGGATGCCTTAGATCCCCAAATAATTAGAAAGTACAAGGTGGCAAGAATTTAGTCTTCTTTGTTTCCGAGTTCCAAAAAAAAAAAAAAAAAAGAGATTTTATGTATGTGGAGTTGTACTGAGTTACTGACATATTAGTGTAGGGAAATGTAATGGAGAAGTAAGAAACTATACTTTGGAATGTGAGATTATTTCAGTAGTA
This sequence comes from Sarcophilus harrisii, assembly GCF_902635505.1. Lineage (NCBI taxonomy): Eukaryota > Metazoa > Chordata > Mammalia > Dasyuromorphia > Dasyuridae > Sarcophilus > Sarcophilus harrisii. Next base: position 1,552 of record NW_022290878.1, on the reverse strand, counting down.
TAAGAGTTCACAGTACAGTTTGCATTTGTTAAATTTATTCCATGTAACAGAAATTAAAGTATTTTTAAAAGGTAAAAGGTACAGAGACGTACAGTAAAAATATTATTCAAGTTCTTGTTTAATGTCCACATCTAGCTAATACATTGTTGTGTGGAATTGGAAAATATCCAACCATTCTGAGAGCAATTTGGGACTTCATCAAAAAGATTATCAATCTGCCTTCCTTTGATCTAGAGGGTACTGGGGCTTGTAAAAGAAATATTAAGGGAAGGAAAGGGACCCACATGAGCAAAATGTTTGGGAGCCCTTTGTAGGAGGCAAGAAACTGAACTGAATGGAGCCATTAGTTAAGAATGGCTGATTAAATAATGGTATATGCTTGTTATGCAATATGATTTTTCAAAACAAAAGATCAAAGGATGGGATTGAAAGAGGCTTAGAGATAATGGACTGACTTAGGGAAATAAGGAGAGCCAGGAGGTCACTATTCATGGCAAGCAGAAGATTTGCTATGATCAGTTCTGATGCCCTGAATTTCTTCAAAATGAGACAATTTATATCAGTTATGGTTCAGTGATGAAGAGAACCCTATCCACATGAAGAGAAAACTTTGAAATCTAAATGTGGCTCTCAACATAGCAATTTCTTCTCTCTCTCTCTCTCTCTCTCTCTCTCTTTACCTAAGGAAATTGGTTTAAATCATTTCTTCAAGTACAAAGCTATGATGTGTTAAGTGTCTGAGGCTTTAGAACTCAGAACTCCTGAATTTTGGTGTTTCTTCTGTCCAGTACAACAAGTAGTTGCCCTTTTTTTTTTGTTTTGTTTGATTTGATTTGCTTACAGGACAAAATTGATTTAAATGATTTTTTCATGTTTAAATATTTTGACTATTGGTTTGAGGGGAGAGGGTGGAACGAGGGAGGAAAAAATTAAGAAAAGAATTTCAAAAAGATGAGGAATTACACATATATATTTAGAAAATAAAAAGGTTTAATTTTAAAAAAAAAAATTGATTTATCTGAAGAAAAGGGAGATAACTTAAATTTGAGATAAATAAAAGGAAATTTCTTTTGGAAAAATATATTTTTATGTATAATGTACCTTTTGTTCCAGGAATTTTTTGAAAATCATAAAATAAAACTTTCCTGAAATATATTTCAATACATTATTATACTGTCTAAGAAAACTTGTCCCTGATACAAACAAATCCCAAACCTAAAGCTATGATTCAGCAAAAATGAAATTTTTTTTAGAAGATTATTATGATTTTTATTATCCCCTTTGGACAATTAACTTCCAAGTTTTACATCGTGCATCTTTTAATATCCTTTTCTCTCTGCACTATTCCCTGCTTCCTCCAGTCCAACCCTCATCCTATCTCTGCACCCTAATTATTACCTTCTTTTCCTTTTTCATTTAATAAAACTTTTATATTGGCCTTTTTACCAAAAAACCTTTGTATAGAAGCTATCCAGAAATTTATTTTAATTGGCCAAGATCAGCAACATAGATGCCTTTTCCTATCCTTTAATATTGGTGTTGAATTATAGGA
>NW_022290877.1:0-7074 GCF_902635505.1 Sarcophilus harrisii | reverse complement strand
GTCAATACTGGCTCCCACAATCACAAATCAATGTTCCTTGCTTAGCAAGGGGGTTTCTGCAACGTGGCAGAGAACTTATTGTACATTAAAGGTCAAGGTGGCCTTGGTACTCCCTCTAGGCAGGGTTCCATAATTCAGCACAAGACCACTAGGATTGTCTTGAATCACCACCTATTTGAAAAGAGCAAAGTCCATGACAGGTGATCAGCACATAATCTTGTTCATACTTAATGTACTCTTTGTGCTGCTCACTTCCCTCAGCAGGTTTTTCTAAAATCAGCCTGCTCATAATTTCTTTTTTTTTTAATATATAGCTTTTTATTGACAGAACATATGCATGGGTAATTTTTACAACATTATTCCTTGCACTCACTTATGCTCCGACTTTTTCCCTCCCTCCCTCCACCCCCTCCCCGGGATGGCAAGCAGTCCTATACATGTTAAATGTCACAGTATATCCTAGATAAAATACATGTGTGTAGAACTGAACAGTTCTCTTGTTGCACAGAAGAATTGGATTCAGAAGGTAAAAATATCCTGGGAAGAAAAACAAAAATGCAAGTAGTCCACATTCAGTTCCCAGTGATCCTTCTCTGGGTGTAGCTGATTCTGTCCATCATTAATCAATTGGAACGGAATTAGATCTTCTCTTTGTCGCAGATATCCACTTCCATCAGAATATGTCCTCATACAGTATTGTTCTTCTGCTCATTTTACTCAGCATCAGTTCATGTATATCTCTCCAAGCCTCTCTATATTCATCTTACTGGTCATTTCTTACAGAACAATAATATTCCATAAGATTCATATGCCACAATTTAACCAACCATTCTCCAATTGATGGGCATCTATTCATTTTCTTTTCTTTCTTTCTTTTTTTTTTCTTATGTTCAAAGCTGTCTGTATTTTCTTTACATTCTGGTAGGTTTTCTTTTGTTCTCTGCTGTTCCTTTTCACTTTATTTTTTTAAAATAGCTTTTTATTTACAAGTTATATGCATGGATAATTTTACATCATTGACAATTGCCAAACATTTTGTTCCAATTTTTCCCCTTTTTCCCCCCACCCCTTTCCCTAGATGGCTGGATGATCAATGCATGTTAAATATGTTAAAGTATAAATTAAATACAAAATAAGTATACATGTCCAAACCATTATATTGCTGTACAAAAAGAATCAGACTCTGAAATATTGTACAAGTACCCTGTGAAGAAAATCAAAAATGCAGGCAGGCAAAAATATAGGGATTGGAAATTCTATGTATTGGTTCTTAGTCATCTCCCAGAGTTCTTTCACTGGGTGTAACTGGTTCAGTTCATTACTGCTCCATTGGAACTGATTTGGTTCATCTCATTGCTGAAGATGGTCAGGTCCATCAGAATTGATCGTCATATGGTATTGGTTTTTAAGTTTATAATGATCTCCTAGTCCTGCTCATTTTGCTCAGCATCAGTTCGTGTAAGTCTCTCCAGGCCTTTCTGAAATCCTCCTGCTGGTCATTTCTTACTGAACAATAATATTCCTATACCACAGTTTTATCAGCCATTCTCCAATTGATGGGCATCTACTCAGTTTCCAGTTTCTGGCCACTACAAAGACACCTGCCACAAACATTTGTGCGCCTATAGGTCCCTTTCCCTTCTTTAAGATTTCTTTGAGATATAAGCCCAGAAAAACACTGCTGTGTCAAAGGATATACACAGTTTGATAACTTTTTGAGCATAGTTCCAAATAGCTCTCCAGAATGGTTGGATGTATTCACAATTCCACCAACAGTGTATTAGTGTCCCTGTTTTCCCACATTGCCTCCAACATTCTGCATTATCTTTCCCTGTCATTCTAGCCAGTCTGACAAGTTTATAAGGGTATTTCAGAGTTGTCTTAATTTGCATTTCTCTGATTAATAAGGACTTGGAGCATCTTTTCATATGATTAGAAATAGTTTCCATTTCTTCATCTGAGAATTGTCTGTTCATATCCTTTGACCATTTCTAAAATGGAGAATGGCTTGATTTCTTATAAATTAGAGACAATTCTGTATATATTTTGGAAATGAGGCCTTTATGAGAACCCTTGACTGGAAAACTGTTTTCCCAGTGTATTGCTTCCCTTCTACATCCATTCATTTTCTACTTTCTAACCACTAAAAAAGGGCTGCCACAAACATTCTTGAACATACAAGTCCCTTTCCCTCCTTTAAGAACTTTTTCGGATATAGGCCCAGTAGTAACACTGCTGGATCAAAGGGTATGCAGAGTTTGATAACTTTTTGACTATAGTTCTAAATTGCTCTCCAGAATGGTTGGATTCGCTCACAACTCCACCAACAATGCACCATTGTCCCAGTTTTCCCACACCTCCTCCAACATTCGTCATTATCTTTTCCTCTCATCTTAGCCAATCTGACAGGTGTATAAGGGTATCTCAGAGTTATCTTAATTTGCATTTCTCTAATCAATAGTGATTTAGAACATCCTTTCATATGAGTAGAAATCAATTTCATCATCTGAAAATTGTTTGTTCATATCCTTTGAGCATTTATCAATTGGAGAATGGCTTGATTTCTTATAAATTAGAGTCAATTCTCTATATATTTTGGAAATGAGGCCTTTATCAGAACCTTTGACTGTAAGAATATTTTCCCAGTTTATTGCTTCCCTTCTAATCTTGTCTGCATTACTTTTGTTTGTACAAAAACTTTTCAGTTTGGAATAATCGAAATTTTCTATTTTGTGATCAGTAATGATCTCTAGTTCTTCTTTGGTCATAAAGACCTTCCCCTTCCACAGGTCTGAGAGGTAAACTATCCTGTGTTCCTCTAAGTTATTAATAATTTCATTCTTTATGCCTAGGTCTTAGAACCATTTTGACCTTATCTTGGTGTGCAGTGTTAAGTATGGATCAATGCCTAGCCTTGTATCATTACTATCCCATAGTTTCAATTTTCCAGCAATTTTTATCAAACAGTAAGTTCTTGTCCCAAAAGCTGGGATCTTTGGGTTTGTCAAAGACTAGGTTGCTATATTTCTTGACTGTTTTATCCCTTGAACCTAATCTATTCCACTGATCAACTAATCTATTCCTTAGCCAATACCAAATAGTTTTGGTAACTGCTGCTCTATAATATAATTTTAGATCTGGTACAGCCAAGTCACCTTCATTTGATTTTTTTTTCATTAATTCACTTGAAATTCTTGACCTTTTCTTTTTCCATATGAACTTTGTTGTTATTTTTTCTAGGTCATTAAAATAGTTTTTTGGGACTCTGATTGGTATAGCGCTGAATAAATAAATTAGTTTAGGTAATATTGTCATCTTTATTATATTTCCTCGCACTATCCAAGAGCATTTAATATTTTTCCAATTGGTTAGATCAGACTTAATTTATGTGAAAAGTGGTCTGTAATTTTGCTCATAAAGTTTCTGATTTTCCCTTGGCAGATAGATTCCTAAATATTTTATATTATCAGTAGTTACTTTAAATGGAATTTCTCTTTGTAACTCTGACTGTTGGATTTTGTTAGTGATATATAAGAATGCTGATGACTTATGTGGGTTTATTTTATAACCAGCAACTTTGCTAAAGTTGTGGATTATTTCTAATAACTTTTTAGCAGAATCTCTGGGGTTCTCTAAGTATACCATCATGTCATCAGCAAAGAGTGATAATTTGGTTTCCTCATAGCCTATTCTTATTCCTTTAATCTCTTTCTCAGCTCTTATTGCTAAAGCTAGTGTTTCTAATACAATATTAAATAGTAACGTGATAGTGGCAACCTTGTTTCACTCAGATCTTATTAGGGAATGGTTGCAGTTTGTCTCCATTACATATGATGCTTACTGATGGTTTTAAATAGATGCTGCTGATTATTTTAAGGAAAAGTCCATTTATTCCTATACTCTCAAGTGTTTTTAATAGGAATGGATGTTGGATTTTATCAAATGCTTTTTCTGCATCTATTGAGATGATCATATGGTTTTTGTTAATTTGGTTATCTATGGCAATTATATTGATAGTTTTCCTAATATTGAACCAGCCCTGAATTCCTGGTATAAATCCTACTTGATCCCAGTGTATTATCTTGGAGATGATTTTCTGTAGTCTTTTTGCTAATATCTTATTTAAGATTTTAGTATTAATATTCATTAGGGAGATTGGTCTATAATTTTCTTTCTCTGTTTTCAGCCTACCTGGTTTAGGTATCAGTACTATGTCTGTGTCATAGAAGGAATTTGGTAGGTCTCATTCCCTATTTTATCAAATAATTTATATAGCATTGGGGCCAATTGTTCTTTAAATGTTTGGTAAAATTCACATGTAAATCCATCTGGTACTGGGGATTTTTTCTTAGGGAGTTGTTTAATTGCCTGTTCTATTGCTTTTTCTGAAATGGGACTATTCAAGCAATTTACTTCCTCCTCTGTTAGTCTGGGAAGTCTATATTTTTGGAGGTAGTCATACATTTCACTTAGGTTATCAAATTTATTGGCATAAAGTTGAGCAAAATAACTCATTATTTCTCTAATTTCCTCTTTTTTTCCAATTTTTTTTTCCAATTTTGTTTCCCTGCACTTCCAGGGAATTTTTTAACTTTTCCAATTCGTATTTCAGGAAGTTGTTGCTCTCTTGTAAGGCTTCTCTTTCCTTTCCCCATTTATCTTCTAACTCTCTTTTGAGACTTTTAATGGTGTCTTCTATAGAGCATCATGTAAGGCGGACATCTGATCATTTTGCTGTTTGAGGTCTCTTCAGGTTTGCTGACCTCCTCTTTTTCTGCATAGAAGCTGTTGATCGTTCTTTTCATCTTTTTATTCATGTTTTAAAGCCTTTAGGGTAGGTCTCCTAGGCAAGGGGGTTACCAGCTTACTCTGCAGAGCAGGGAGAGATGTAAACCGATTTCCAGCTCTGAGGTATGGGAGTGCTCTGAGTGAGAGTCTTCCCTTCCCCCAACAGGAAGTGGATTCAGCACTGGCCGAGCAATGGAAGTGCCCAGTTGGACTTTGTGGGTTAGCAATTGCCCTCGGCTAGAGACTAAGGGGTGAAAGTGTCACTGCCCCAGGCCGGAACCTCTTGTGGGACTGTGAGTATTAACAGCTGACCGCAGACAGCAGACCGCCCCCCCAGTGTCTCTGCCTGATGCAAATCGGCCCCAAGCCGAGCTCCCTGCTGAGCAGATTGGAGGCTAACCGGGGCTGAGTCCTCCTGCTGTGCAGGATCACAACTACACCAAGGAAAAGCCCCGTAGTGCCCGTTGGGGCTGTGTGCTTGTGCTGAGATCTGTGCTTTCACTTTCGGTTTGAGGCTCTCCTCAGAACCTAATTTCTCTCCCCATCTGTGCTAATCTCCCCCCTGGCCCCGGAACCAACCTTTTTTTTGGCGAGACTGCAGATTTTCTTTGGCTGGTGAGTTGTTCAACTTCTTATCTTTACGAATTGAAGCAGTCAAGACTATTTTTGAGGCTCGATATAATATTTATAAAAAGGGTAAGAGAAGAGCTTAGAGAGTCGCGTGTGTCTTCTCCGCCATCTTGGCTCCGCCCCATTTGTTCCCTTCACTCAGCACCAGTTCATCCAAGGCTCTTCAGGTTTTCTGATACCACCTGCTCCATGTCTTCTCACTTGCTAATTTTCGGTGAATCTATATTCACTTACAATGCAACCTTTCACTTTTCTATTTTTAATGAACAAATATTAATTTTCCTTCCCATCAATCCCCTATTGACAAAGTACTATAGAGTGCACAACTTCCCAGTTCACTGATTACATATTTGCCCTTCGATATGTTCACCTTCTACCACAGGCTTCCAATAACAATGAAAATGAGTCCTTCCTTTTCCCAGACAAGGAGTCAATCTTCATGAGCTTTTTGCCCAAGATCACAAAATGAATGAAAAACAGGGCTGGAATTTTGGACCCATTTTCCAAAAAATTATGGTTTTAATAAATTATGGTCAGAGATAGGTTACTAATAGCTACTTTCCCTCCATCCTATTTTCTTCTGTTTTTTCTCTTTCTTTTTACCCTGTTCCTCCTCAATGGCCTATTTTGCTTCTAACCACTGCCCACCCTATTGTCCTACCCTATTGCCTTTCTCTTCTCAGAAGGACATCATGTGTTTGAGGTCTGCAGGCTCCATGTCCCCAGGAACCAGCACCAGGGTCTCTTCCCTGGTTGGGGCAGGCTTTGTCCCCACATAGAATGTCAGGGCTAGCTCTCTGGAGGGCCTCAGGATCAGTCAGAGCCAGGATCAGTCAAAGTCCTTGTTCTTTTTTTATTATTATTATTATTATTATAGCTTCTTATTAACAAAACATAAGCATGGGTAATTTTTGAACACTGATCCTCACAAAAACCTTGGGAAGTGGATGCTATTGTTATCCCTTTCCAGAAGAGTAGATTGAGATAGAGGGAAAATGGGTTTCTTGCTTAGGGGTCACACAGCTCATACATTCCAAATCCAAGTAAATCCGGATTTATAGCCACTAAAGGTCCCATCTCAGCTCCCAAGGCCTGCTCTCTTGTCCCTTAAAAAGACAAAAGGTTATTCTCTACAAATAACAGGGGGAAGTTACCTAAAGATGCTCCAGACTAGTTCTCCTCCTTTGCTTCCTCATCCTCCTCAGAGTCTCGGGCCAGAAGGGGCAGGAAGACTAGTAACAAAAGTACAGGAAAGAGAAGGAAGGGTAGGAAATGCAGGAGGAGCATGAAGAGAAAATGCAGGATCACAAAGATGACGGGCGTAGGGTAGAGGGGGGGCATCTTTGGTCCTGCGGGGAGAAAGGTTGCGCTCAGTGTAAGAGGAGTTATTTCTCATGGGAGGGGAGGTCAAGGCCATACAGAATCATGGAGGGCAAGGGCAAGATCGTGGGGGGAGGGGCAAGGGAAGGGGATGGGGCAAGGGAGGAATGAGAGGAGGCAGGGAAGGGGAAGGGTGAGGAAAGGGGGAGGCAGGGGTGAGGGAAGAGGTTGGAAAGGGGAAAGAGTGAGGAAAGGGACAGGGGAAATGGCGGGGTAAGGAAAGGGGGCGGGGCAAGAGAGAGGAAGGATCACTTGGCTCTGCCAATAGTCAGCTAG
>NW_022290876.1:0-7164 GCF_902635505.1 Sarcophilus harrisii | reverse complement strand
AAATTCGAAACCTTGGGCTACTCTTGAAAACTCTATGCTATAGAACAGTTGCCAATGTGCATCATTAGAAACTTATTCCTTTTGGATGTCCTAAATTGATGAAATCAGGAGCTCTGTTCACACAAAAACTCACTTTTTCTTATAGCAGATTTCTCTGATGTACCAGGAGCTTGTAGCCGATTTGGAATATTTGGATGTTCAGAAGTTTTTTGTGTCCTAGTACTGTAGTCAGGTAAAATAACAATGTGCTTTTTTTCCACATCTGGGTCCGATATATACTCCTGTAATTAATAAGAAGGAAATGTACAATGTCCTCCAAAATTTTTTTTAAATACATGGCTAGCATAAAAAATGTGAACCTAGCTATTATACTGCACTTGACAGGAGGTGATGGACCCAACAATCTAATCATGAAATGAATTGGATGTTTTCAATCACCAATTTTATGTATCTGGTTTATAGAAAATATCTTGTCCATCAATAGAAATATGAATTTATCCCACACCTATGCAGATAAATATTTTATTATTACTTCAATAAATTCAAATATTAAGAGTGATACATAGTTCTTATCCTCAAATGATAATAACCTGATAGGAGTGTTATTGCCTGATTGGAAGGAAGGGCCACGAATTTCAAAGGAGGGGAATGAGGGCAGACATCTCATTTCTCCCTTTGATATACTCTGAAAATGAAGACATCTCTGAATTTTCCACCATGTTGCAGCACCAGGAAGTTTTCTCTAACCCCCAATTCACTGGTTTTCTTTTAGGTTACATATTGTTTATGTCTTTTGTTTTAATCTTTCCGTGCCTTGAACACTGCCTGGTACATAGTAGTTACTTTTTCACTGTTTATTAAGCTACAAGTATGGAAGAACATAGAATATGAGAGAAGCATTTGAGAATTACAAAAAGGAATGTTTATTTTTTTATTTAATAGCCTTTTATTTACAGGTTATATGTATGGGTAACTTAACAGCATTAACAAATGCCAAACCTCTTGTTCCAATTTTTCACCTCTTACCACCCACCCCCTTCCCCAGATGGCAGGATGACCAGTAGATGTTAAATATATTAAAATATAAATTAGATACACAATAAGTATACATGACCAAACCATTATTTTGCTGTACAAAAAGAATCAAGACTCTGAAATACTGTACAATTAGCTTGTGAAGGAAATCAAAAATGCAGGTGGGCATAAATATAGAGATTGGAAATTCAATGTAATGGTTTTTAGTCATCTCTCAGAGTACTTTCTCTGGGGCATAGCTGGTTCAGTTGGAAATGATTTGGTTGATATCATTGCTGAGGATGGCCAGGTCCATCAGAACTGGTCATCCTATAATATTGTTGTTGAAGTATATAATGATCTCCTGGTCCTGCTCATTTCACTCAGCATCAGTTTGTGTAAGTTTCTCCAGGCCTTTTTGAAATCATCCTGTTGGTCATTTCTTACAGAACAATAATATTCCATAATATTCATATACCACAATTTATTCAGCCATTCTCCAACTGATGGCATCCACTCAGTTTCCAGTTTCTAGCCACTACAAAGAGGGCTGCCACAAACATTCGTGCATACAGGTCCCTTTCCTTCTTATGATCTCTTTTGGATATAAGCCCAGTAGTAACACTGCTGGATCAGGGTATGCACAGTTTGATAACTTTTTGAAAATAGTTCCAAACTACTCTTCAGAATGGTTGGATTCATTCACAACTCCACCAACAATGCATCAATGTTCCAGTTTTCCCGCATCCCCTCCAACAAACATCATTATTTTTTCCTGTCATCTTAGCCAATCTGACAGATGTGTAGTGGTATCTTAGAGTTGTCTTAATTTGCATTTCTCTGATTAATAATGACTTAGAGCATCTTTTAATATGACTACAAAAAGTTTCAATTTCTTCATCTGAGAATTGTCTGTTCATATCCTTTGACCATTTTTCAATTGGAGAATGGTTTGATTTTTTTATAATTTTTTTATTAGAGTTAATTTTCTATATATTTTGGAAATGAGCCCTTTATCAGAACCTGTAAAAATATTTTCCCAGTTTATTGCCTCCCTTCTAATCTTGTCTGCATTAGTTTTGTTTGTAAAAAACTTTTCAGATTGGTATAGTCGAAATTTTTCATTTTGTGATCAGTAATGATCTCTAGTTGTTTGGTCATAAATTTCTTCCTCTTCCACAAGTCTGAGAGGTAAACTATCCTATGTTCCTCTAATTTATTAATAATTTCATTCTTTCTGCCTAGGTCATGAACCCATTTTAACCTGATCTTGATGTACAGTGTTACGTGTGGATCAATGCCTAGTTTCTGCCATATTAGTTTCCAATTTTCCCAGCAATTTTTGTCAAACAGAAGTTCTTATCCTAAAAGCTGGGGTCTTTGGGTTTCTCAAAGACTAGGTAGCTATAGTTGTTGACTGTTTTCTCCCTTGAACCTAACCTATTCCACTGATCAACTAATCGGTTACTTAGCCAATACCAAATGGTTTTGGTAACTGCTGATGTATAATATAATTTTAGATCTGGTACAGCTAAGCCACCTTCATTTGATTTTTTTTTTTCATTAATTCCCTTGAAATTCTTGACCTTTTGTTTTTCCATATGAATTTTGTTATTTTTTGTAGGTCATTAAAATAGTTTTTTAGAAGTCTGATTGGTATAGCGCTAAATAGATTAGTTTAGGTAATATTGTCATCTTTATTATATTTATATATATATATATATATATATATATATATATATTATATTTGTTCGCCCTATCCAAGTGCATTTAATATTTTTCCAATTGGTTAGATCAGACTTAATTTGTGTCTGTAATTTTGCTCATAAAGTTTCTGATTTTCCCTTGGCAGATAGATTCCTAAATATTTTATATTATCAGTAGTTACTTTAAATGGAATTTCTCTTTGTAACTCTGACTGTTGGATTTTGTTAGTGATATATAAGAATGCTGATGACTTATGTGGGTTTATTTTATAACCAGCAACATTGCTAAAGTTGTGGATTATTTGTAATAACTTTTTAGTAGAATCTCTGGGGTTCTCTAAGTATACCATCATGTTGTCGGCAAAGAGTGAAAATTTGGTTTCCTCATTGCCTATTCTTATTCCTTTAATCTCTTTCTCAGATCTTATTGCCAAAGCTAGCATTTCTAATACAATATTAAATAGTAATGGTGATAGTGGGCAACCTTGTTTCACTCCAGATCTTATTGGGAATGGTTACAGTTTGTCTCCATTGCATATGATGCTTAATGATGGTTTTAAATAGATGCTGCTGATTATTTTAAGGAAAAGTCCATTTATTCCTATACTCTCAAGTGTTTTAATGGGAATGGATGTTGGATTTTGTCAAATGCTTTTTCTACATCTATTGAGATGATCATATGCTTTTTTAAAATTTGGTTATTAATATGGCCAATTATATTGATAGTTTTCCTAATATTGAACCAGCCCTGTATTCCTGGTATAAATCCTAATTGATCATAGTGTATTATCCTGGGGATGATTTTCTGTAGTCTTTTTGCTAATATCTTATTTAAGATTTTAGCATCAATATTCATTAGGGAGATTGGTCTATAATTTTCTTTCTCTGTTTTCAACCTACCTAGTTTAGGTATCAGTACCATGTGTCATAGAAGGAATTTGGTAGGACTCCTTCATTCCTTATTTTATCAAATAATTTATATAGCTTTGGGGCCAATTGTTCTTTAAATGTTTGATAGAATTCACATGTAAATTCATCTGGTCCTGGTGATTTTTTCTTAGGGAAGTGTTTAATTGCCTGTTCTATTTCTTTTTCTGAAATGGGACTATTCAAGCAATTTACTTCCTCCTCTGTTAGTCTGGGAAGTCTATATTTTTGGAGGTAGTCATCCATTTCACTTAGGTTATCAAATTTATTGGCATAAAGTTGAGCAAAAGAACTCATTATTTCTGTAATTTCCTCTTCATTGTTGGAAAGTTCTCCCTTTTCATTTTTAAGACTACTCATTTCATTTTCCTCCTTCCTTTTTCTAATCAGATTTACCAAAAGCTTATCTATTTTATTGGCTTTTTCATAGAACCAACTCTTTGTTTTAATAATAGTTCAATAGTTTTTTTGCTTTCAATATTTTTAATTTCTCCTTTTAATTTTAGAATTTCCAATTTAGTATTTGATTGGGGTTTTTAATTTGGTCTTTTTTTAGTTTTTTGGGTTGCAAGCCCAATTCATTAATCTTTTCTTTCTCCGTTTTATTCAAGTAAGCCTCTAAGGATATAAAATTTCCTCTTATTACCGCTTTGGCTGCATCCCACAAATTTTGGTATGACGTCTCATCATTGTCATTATCTTGAGTGAAATTATTAATTGTATCTATAATTTGCTGCTTCACCCAATCATTCTTTAAGATGAGATTGTTTAGTTTCCAATTGCTGTTTGGTCTATTTACCCCTAACTTTTTGTTGAATGTTGTTTTTATTATATCATGATCTAAAAAAAAAGCATTTACTATTTCTGCTTTCTTGCATTTAATTTTGAGGTCTTTATGTCCTAACATATGGTCAATTTTTGAATAGGTTCCATGAACTGCTGAGAAGAAAGTATATTCCTTTCTATTTCCATTGAATTTTATCCAGAGATCTAACATACCTAATTTTTCTAACATACTATTTACTTCTTTAATTTCTTTCTTATTTGTTTTGTGGTTTGATTTGTCTAATTCTGAGAGTGCAAGGTTGAGATCTCCCACTATTACAATTTTGTTGTCTATTTCTTCTTGCAACTCTCTTAACTTCTCCTTTAGGAAGATGGATGCCATACCACTTCGTGCATATATGTCTAATATTGATATCGCTTCATTGTTTATGCTGCCCTTTAGCAGGATGTAGTTTCCTTCCTTCTCTTTTAATTAGATCAATGTTTGATTTTGCTTGATCTGAGATAAGCTGCCCCTGCTTCTTTTGACTTCACCTGAAGCATAATAGATTTTGCTCCAGCCTTTTACTTTTACTCCATATGTATCTCCCTGCTTTAAATGTGTTTCTTGTAAACAAAATATTGTAGGGTTCTGACTTTTGATTCAGTCTGCTATCTGCCTCCTCTTTATGAGGCAGTTCATCCCATTCACATTTACGGTTAGAATTGCTAATTCTGTATTTCCTGCCATCCTAATAACCCCAGATTATGCTTTACTTTTTCTTACCTCCCCCAACCCTTTCCCCTTTTTTGAACTTATGTACCCCAATTGTATCACGATGCTTACCCTCTTTAGAATCCCTCCCTTCCCCCCTTTGAATCTTTTCCCCTTCCCTTATTATTCTTTTTCTTTTTCCTTTTCCTCTCCCCCTTTTTTAATGAGGTGCGAGAGAATTTTCTCTAAAACAAATGTCAATTATTTTTCTTTGAGCCAACTCTGATGAAAGTAAGATTCACACAATGTTCCTCCCCATCTCTAAATTCCCTCAGATATGATAAGTTTCCTTTGCCTCTTTATGAGATGTGGTTTCCCTCTTTTTATCCCTACTTCCCACCTTATTCTGCCATCATCCCTTTTCCATAAGTACTTCCCTTATTTATGTTATATCAGTAAAATCAAATTATACACGTATTCTTTTTGTATATCCACAGCAGAAATATAATTCTCAAAAGTTCTTTTTACCTTTTTGTGCATCTCTTATGTTTGGAGATCAAATTTTTTGTTTAGTTCTGGTTTTTTCCTTAAAAACAAATGGAATTCATTTATTTCATTAAATGTCCATCTTCTTCCCTTAAAGAAAATGCTCAGCTTAGCTGGGTAGTTTATTTCTTGGCTGCATTCCAAGTTCTTTTGTCTTTTGGATTATCGGATTCCATGCCCTTCGATCGTTTAATGTGGAGGCAGCCAGATCTTGGGTGATCCTTATTGTGGCACCTCGGTATTTAAATTGTTTTTTTTTTTTGGCTGCTTGTAAAATTTTTTCCTTAATCTGATAGTCTGAAATTTGGCCACAATATTCCTTGGGGTTTTTATTTTAGGGTCTCTTTCAGAAGGTGTTCGATGAATTCTTTCAATGCCTATTTTACTTTCTAATTCTATTACATCTGGGCAGTTCTCTTTGATGATTTCTTATAAAATAGTATCTAGGCTCTTTTTTTCATCATAATTTTTGGAAAATCCAATAATCCTCAGATTATCTCTCCTAGATCTATTTTCCAAGTCTGTCGTTTTTGCAAGTAGATAATTCATGGTTTTTTCCAGTTTGTCATTTTTTTGTTTTTGCTTGACTGATAATTGCTGTCTCAATGAATATTGGTTTCTGTTTGTTCAGTTCTAATTTTTAAAGAATCATTTTCTTCATTAGCTTTTTTAATTTTTTTCTGTATATGTCCAATTGAGTTTTTAAATGTTATGTTTTGCTCTGTGGAATTTTTTTCCATTTCACTAATTTTTTTTTTTTTTTTTTTTAGTGAATTATTTTCTTTTTCCAATTCACAAATCCTACTTTATTTTTTTTTTTTTTTTAAATTTAATAGCCTTTTATTTACAGGATATATACATGGGTAACTTTACAGCATTAACAATTGCCAAACCTCTTGTTCCAATTTTTCACCTCTTACCACCCCCACCTCCTCCCCTAGATGGCAGGATCACCAGTAGATGTTAAATATATTAAAATATAAATTATATACACAATAAGTATACCTGACCAAAACGTTATTTTGCTGAAGAAAAAGAATCAGACTCTGAAATATTGTACAATTAGTTTGTGAAGGAAATAAAAAATGCAGGTGTGCATAAATATAGGCAAAGCCTACTTTCTAGTGAATTCTTTATTTTTTCCAAATCCCAAATCTTACTTTCCTGAGATTTTTTTACTTTTTCCAAATTCACAAATTTTGTTTCCCTATACTTCCTGGGAATTTTTTATCTTTTCCAATTCGTATTTCAGGAAGTTGTTGCTCTTTTGTAAGGCTTCTCTTTCCTTTCCCCATTTATCTTCTCTCTTTTGAGACTTTTAATGGTCTCTTCTATGAGAGCATCATGTAAAAGAGGATAGTCTGGTGATTGTTTGCTATTAGTCTCTTCAGGTTTGCTGACCTGCTCTTTTTCTGCATAGAAACTGTCAATGGTTCTTTTCATCTTTTTATTCATGTTTTAAAGCCTTTAGGGTACGCCTCCTAGGCAAGG
>NW_022290875.1:0-7908 GCF_902635505.1 Sarcophilus harrisii | reverse complement strand
TCTGATTGAAGATCTTAAAATAACAGAACCCAAGGGACAGAAAAACCCGAAAGTTTGATTTTTTAAGACCGAAAAGATCAGAAATGAATGGAAAAAAATCTAGAACAATGTTCTTGATTGAGATCAAAAAATCAGAACCCAAATGCGACAGAAATAATGAAAAGGTTTTATTTGATTAAGACAAAAGATTAGAAATGAATGAGATAAAAATTAGAACAAAATTTCTTGATTGAGATCTAAAAAACTAGAACCCAATGGGACAGAAATCCGAAAAAGGTTTGATTTGATTGAAGACCCAGAAAAGATTCAGGAATGAATGAGCTAAAAATCTAGAAAAATGTTCCTGGTTGAGATCTAAAAAATTTAGAACCCAATGCGGACAGAAAGGTTTGGGAAAGGTTTGATTTGTTTAAAGAACCAGAAAAGAATAAAGAAAGAATGGGAAAAAAAAATCTAGAACAAATGTTCTCTGGATTGGAAATCGTAAAAATAATCTAGAACCCAATGGGACAGAAATGCCTGGAACAGGTTTGATTTTTATTGAAGATCCGAAAGAATCAGGAAATGATGAGAAAAAAATTTAGAACATGTTCTTGGATTAAAGATTTAAAAAAAACTAGAACCCAATGAGAAAAAATACGAAAGGGGATTTGATTAAGATCCGAAAGATTCACGAAATGAATGAAACTAAAAAAATCTAGAACAAATGTTCCCCTGGTTTTGAAAGATGTAAAAGAATCTAGAACCCAAGGGGACAGAAATGGGAAAAGGTTTTATTTGATTGAAGATTCAGAAAAGATTAGAAATGAATGATAAAAAAAAATCTAGAACAAATGTTCTTGGATTGAATCTCAAAAAATTAGAACCCATGGAAGAAATGCTGAAAAGGTTTGGTTTGTATTGAAGATCCAGAAAAATCCGAAAGAATGAGTTAAAAAAATCTAGAAAAATGTTCTCTGGATTGGAGATGGTAAAAGAATCAAACCCAATGGGAAGAAATATTGAAAAGGTTTAATTTGATTGAAGATCCAGAAAAGAATCACGAAATGAATGAAACTAAAAAAATCTAGAACAAATGTTCTCTGATTGAGATTTAAAAGAATCAGAACCCAATTGGGAAGAAATGGTGAAAAGGTTTGATTTGTATTGAAGATCCAGAAAAAGACCCAGAAATGAATGAGAAAAAATTAGAAAAATGTTCTGGATTGAGATCAAAAAAATCTAGAACCCAATGCGGACAGAAATGCCTCAAAAGGTTTGATTTCTATTGAAGATCCAGAAAAGAATTAGGAAATGAATGGAAATAAAAAAATCTAGAACAAATGTTCTCTTTGAGATCCAAAAAGAATCTAAACCAATGGGAAGAAATACCGAAAGGTTGATTTGATTGAAGATCCAGAAAAGATTCAAGAAAGAATGAGACTAAAAATTAGAATAAATGTTCTCTGGATTGAGATCTAAAAAAGAATCAGAACCCAATCGAAGAAAGTTTGGAAAAGTTTGATTTTTTAAGACCAAAAAGAATCAAAAAAATGGAATAAAAAAATTTGAACAAGTGTTCTCTGATTGAAAGATCGTAAAAAAAATTAGAACCCATGGGACAGAAATGGAAAAGGTTTGATTTGTATTGAAGATCCAGAAAAGATCAGAAATGAATGAGTTAAAAAATTAGAACAAAGTTTCTGGATTGAGATCGTAAAAAAAATCAAACCCAATTTGGGGAAAAAACCAAAAGGTTTGATTTGATGAAGATCCAGAAAAGAATCAGGGAATGAATGAGAATAAAAAATTTGAAACAAGTTTTTGATTGAAGATGGTTAAAAATCTAGAACCCAAAGCGAAGAAAACCCGAAAGGGTTTATTTGATTGAAGACCAGAAGGATTAGAAAGAATGAGACTAAAAAACGAACAAATGTTCTTTTGGATTGAATGTAAAAGAATCTAGAACCCAATGCGGACAGAAATGCCTGCAAAAAGTTTGATTTGTATTGAAGACTCAGAAAAGAATCAGGAAATGAATGTAAAAATTAGAACAATGTTCCTGATTGAAGATCTTAAAAAATTGAACCCAAGGGAAATAAAAAAGGTTGATTTGATTGAAGATCCGAAAAGATCACGAAATGAATGAGACAAAAATTTAGAAAAATGTTCTTGATTGGACTAAAATAATCTAGAACCCAATGGGAAGAAAGTTTGAAATTTGATTTAAAAAAAAGAAAAGAATCAAAGAAGGGAATAAAAAGAACAAGTGTTCCTGATTGAAATCGTTAAAAAATCTAGGAACCCAATGGACAGAAATACGGAAAAATTTGATTGGGATTAAACCAGAAAAGATCAGAAAAATGAGATTAAAAATTAGAAAAATGTTCTTGATTGGAGATCGTAAAAAATTAAACCCAATCAAAAAACCGAAAAGGTTATTTGATAAATCCGGGAAAAGATTCACGAAATGAATGAGATAAAAATTAGAACAAATTTCCTGATTAGATCGAAAGAAACGGAACCCAATGCGAAGAAATTATCCAAAAGGTTTTATTTGATTAAGTTCCAGAAAAGATTAGGAAAAATGAACTAAAAAATTAGAACAAATTTTGATTGGAATCAAAGAATCTAGAACCCAATGCGGACCGAAATGCCTGAAAAGGTTTTATTTGAAAGATCCAGAAAAGATTAGAAATGAATGAATAAAAAAAAACAAAGTTCCTTTGATTGAAACGAAAATATCTAGAACCCAATGGGGACAGAAATCCGAAAGGTTTGATTTCTTGAAGATCCAGAAAAGAATTAGGAAATGAATGAGAATAAAAAATTAGAAAATTTTTAATTGAAGATTTAAAATATTCGAACCCAAAGGACAGAAATCCGAAAGGTGATTTGATTGAAGACCAGAAGGGATTCGGGAAAGAATGAGATAAAAATTAGAACAAAGTTCGATTGAGATCAAAAAATCTAGAACCCAATGCGGACAGAAATCCGAAAGTTTGATTTGATTAAGATCAGAAAAGAATAAGGAAATGAATGAGACTAAAAAATTCTAGAACAAATGTTCTCTGAATGGAAGATCGTTAAAAAACGAACCCAATGGGACAGAAATACCGAAAGGTTATTTGATTGAAGATCCAGAAAAGATTGCAGAAATGAATGAGAAAAAAAATCTACAAAAATGTTCTTGGATTGAAGTCAAAAGAATCAGCCCAATGTGGACAGAAATGCGTCGAAAAGGTTTGATTTGTATTGAAGACCAAAAAAGATTCACGAAATGAATGAGTCTAAAAAAATCTAGAACAAATGTTCTCTGGATTGGAGATCATAAAAATAATTTAGAACCCAATGCGGACAGAAAGGCTTGGGAAAGGTTTGATTTGTCTTAAAGAACCAGAAAAGAATCAAGAAATGAATGGGAATAAAAAAATCTAGAACAAGTGTTCTCTGGATTGGAGATCATAAAAATAATCTAGAACCCAATGCGGACAGAAATGACTGGAAAAGGTTTGATTTGTATTGAAGATCCAGAAAGAATCAGGGAAAATGAGTGAGAATAAAAATTTAGAACGAGTGTTCTGGATTGAAGATCCTTAAAACAAACAGAACCCAATCGGACAGAAATACCCGAAGAGGGTGGAATTGGATTGAAGATCCAGAAAGATTAAAATGAATGAGACTAAAAATTAGAACAAAGCCCTGGTTTTGGAGATCAAAAGAATTTAAACCCAAGCAAGAAATGCGTCGAAAAGGTTTTATTTAGATTGAAGATTCAGAAAAGATTGACGAAATGAATGACACTAAAAAAATCTAGAACAAATGTTCTCTGGATTGGAGATCGTCAAAAGAATCTAGAACCCTATGTGGACAGAAATGCGTCGAAAAGGTTTGATTTGTATTGAAGATCCAGAAAAGATTCACGAAATGAATGAGACTAAAAAAATCTAGAACAAATGTTCTCTGGATTGGAGATGGTAAAAAGAATTTAGAACCCAATTTGGAGAGAAATGCATTCGAAAAGGTTTGATTTGCACTGAAGATCCAGAAAAGATTCACGAAATGAATGAGACTAAAAAAATCTAGAACAAATGTTCTCTGGATTGGAGATCGTAAAAAGAATCTAGAACCCAATGTGGACAGAAATGCGTCGAAAAGGTTTGATTTGTATTGAAGATCCAGAAAAGATTCCCGAAATGAATGAGACTAAAAAAATCTAGAACAAATGTACTCTGGATTGGAGATCATCAAAAAATCTAGAACCCAATGCGGACAGAAATGCCTCGAAAAGGTTTGATTTCTATTGAAGATTCAGAAAAGAATCAGGAAATGAATGAGACTAAAAAAATCTAGAACAAATGTTCTCTGGATTGGAGATCGTAAAAATAATCTAGAACCCAATGCGGACAGAAATACCCAGAAGAGGTGTGATTTGGATTGAAGATCCAGAAAAGATTCACGAAATGAATGAGACTAAAAAATCTAGAAATGTTCTGGAGGATCAAAAAGAATTAGAACCAATGCGACAGAAATGTTGAAAAGGTTTGATTTGTATTGAAGATTCAAAAAGAATCAGGAAATGAAGAAATAAAAATTTGAACAAGTGTTCTGGATTGAGATCAAAAAGAATCTAGAAACCAAGGAAGAAATGCTCGAAAAGGTTTTATTAGATGAAGATCCAGAAAGATTCACGAATGAATGAGACAAAAAATTTAAACAAATGTTTCTGGATTGGGAATAAAAAATCTAGAACCAATGCGGACAGAATTGCCTGGAAAAGGTTTGATTTGTATTGAAGATCAAGGAAAGAATCAAGAAATAAATGAGAATAAAAAATTCTAGAACAAGTGTTCTCTAGATTGAAGATCGTTAAAATAATCTAGAACCCAATGCAGACAGAAAGGCTTGGGAAAGGTTTGATTTTTCTTTAAGATCCAGAAAAGAATCAAGAAATGAATGGGAATAAAATAATCTAGAACAAGTTCTTTGATTAGATCAAAAATCTAGAACCCAATGCGGACAAAATGCTTCGAAAAGGTTTGATTTCTATTGAAGACCAGCAAATCAGGAAATGATGAGAATAAAAAATTGAACAAGTGTCCTAGGTTAAGATCGTTAAAAAATCTAGAACCCAATGACAGAAATAAGAAGAGGTGGGATTTGGGAAAGATCGAAAAATCCCGAAATGAATGAGACTAAAAAATCTAGAACAAGTGTTCTCTGATTGGATCTAAAAAATCTAGAACCCAAGGGGACAGAAATGCCTGAAAGGTTTGATTTTTTGAAGATAGAAAAGAACGGAAATGAATGGGAATAAAAATTTAGAACAAGTTTTCTAGATTGAAATCTTAAAATAATCTAAACCCAATGAGAAAGAAATACCGAAAGGTTTTATTAGATTGAAGATCAGAAAAGATTACGAAATGAATGAAATTAAAAAAATCTAGAAACAAATGTTCTCTGGATTGGAGATCGAAAAGAATCAGAACCCATGGACAGAAACTGAAAAGGTTTGATTTGAAAGATCCAAAAGATCAGAAATGAATGGAAAAAAATTAAAAAAATTTCCTGATTGGATCTAAAAAAATCTAAACCCAATCGGAGAGAAATATTGAAAAGGTTTATTTGATTTGAAGATCCAGAAAAGATTAGAAAGAATGGATAAAAAATTTAGGTAAATTTCTCTGATTGAGATCCAAAGAATCAGAACCCAATGCGAAGAGAATGGTTTGGGAAAAGGTTTGATTTGTCTTAAAGAACCAGAAAAGAATCAGAAATGAATGGAAATAAAAAAATCTAGAACAATGTTCTGATTGGATCAAAATAATCTAGAACCCAATGGCAGAAATGTGGAAAAAAGTTTGATTTGTATTGAAGATTCAGAAAAGAATCAGGAAATGAATGAGAATAAAAAATTTAGAACAAGGTTTCTCTAGATTGAAGATCGTTAAAAATCAAACCCAATCGGACAAAAACCCAGAAGAAGTTGATTTGATTGAAGATCCAAAGATTAGAAATGAATGAGATTAAAAAAATCTAGAAAAATGTTCTCATGGAGATGTAAAAAAGAATCTAGAACCAAATGCGGATAGAAATGCATCGAAAAAGGTTTTATTTAGATTGAAGATCCAGAAAAGATTCCCGAAATGAATGAGACTAAAAAAATTTAGAACAAATGTTCTCTGGATTGGAGATCGTAAAAAGAATCTAGAACCCAATGCGGACAGAAATGCCTGGAAATGGTTTGATTTCTCTTGAAGATCCAGAAAAGAATCAGGAAATGAATGAGAATAAAAAATTCTAGAACAAGTTTTCTCTAGATTGAAGATGGTTAAAATATTCTAGAACCCAAAGCAGACAGAAATACCCAGAAGAGGTGTGATTTGTATTGAAGATCCAGAAGGGATTCACGAAATGAATGAGACTAAAAAAATCTAGAACAAATGTTCTTTGGATTGGAGATCGTAAAAAGAATCTAGAACCCAATGCGGACAGAAATGCCTGCAAAAAGTTTGATTTGTATTGAAGATCCAGAAAAGAATCAGGAAATGAATGAGAATAAAAAATTCTAGAACAAGTGTGCTCTAGATTGAAGATCGTTAAAATAATCTAGAACCCAATGCGGACAGAAATACCCAGAAGAGGTGTGATTTGGATTGAAGATCCAGAAAAGATTCACGAAATGAATGATACTAAAAAAATCTAGAACAAATGTTCTCTGGATTGGAGATCAAAAAATAATCTAGAACCCAATGCGGACAGAAATGACTGGAAAAGGTTTGATTTTGAAGATTTAGAAAAGAATCGGATAATGAATGAGAATAAAAAATTCTAGAACAAGGGTTCTCTAGATTGAAGATCGTTAAAATAATCTAGAACCCAATGCGGACAGAAATACCCAGAAGAGGTGTGATTTGGATTGAAGATCCAGAAAAGATTCACGAAATGAATGAGACTAAAAAAATCTAGAACAAATGTTCTCTGGATTGGAGATCGTAAAAATAATCTAGAACCCAATGCGGACAGAAATGCCTGGAAAAGGTTTGATTTGTATTGAAGATTCAGAAAAGAATCAGGAAATGAATGAGAATAAAAAATTCTAGAACAAATGTTCTCTGGATTGGAGATCGTAAAAAGAATCTAGAACCCAATGCGGACAGAAATGCGTCGAAAAGGTTTTATTTAGATTGAAGATTCAGAAAAGATTGACGAAATGAATGAGACTAAAAAATCTAGAACAAATGTTCTCTGGATTGGAGATGGTAAAAAGAATCTAGAACCCAATGTGGAGAGAAATGCATTTGAAAAGGTTTGATTTGCACTGAAGATCCAGAAAAGATTCACGAAATGAATGAGACTAAAAAAATCTAGAACAAATGATCTCTGGATTGGAGATCGTAAAAATAATCTAGAACCCAATGCGGACAGAAATGCCTGGAAAAGGTTTGATTTGTATTGCAAATTCAGAAAAGAATCAGGAAATGAATGAGAATAAAAAAAAATCTAGAATAAATGTTCTCTGGATTGGAGATCGTAAAAAGAATCTATAACCCAATGCGAACAGAAATACCCAGAAGAGGTGTGATTTGGATTGAAGATCCAGAAAAGATTCACGAAATGAATGAGACTAAAAAAATCTAGAATAAATGTTCTCTGGATTGGAGATCATAAAAATAATCTAGAACCCAATGCGGACAGAAATGTTTGGAAAATGTTTGATTTGTATTGAAGATTCAGAAAGAACGGAAATGAGAATAAAAAATTCTAGAACAAGTGTTCTCTGGATTGGAGATCGTCAAAAGAATCTAGAAACCAATGCGGACAGAAATGCGTCAAAAAGGTTTTATGTAGATGGAAGATCCAGAAATGATTCACGAAATGAATGAGACTAAAAAAATCAAAAAATGTTCCCTTGATTGATCCAAAAAA
>NW_022290874.1:0-7935 GCF_902635505.1 Sarcophilus harrisii | reverse complement strand
CCTGGAACAAGTGTTCTCTGCATTGAAGATCGTTAAAATAATCTAGAACCCAATGCGATGTATAACCCAGAAGAAGAAGTGTGGATTTGGTTTGAAGATCCAGAAAAGATTCACGAAATGAATGAGACTAAAAATGTCCAGACCCTCAACTGATCTCTGGATTGAGATCGTAAAAAGATTCTATAGAACCCATTGAGGATAGAAATGCATGCAAAAAGGTTTGATTTCATTGAAGATCCAGAAAAGAATCAGGGAAATGAATGGAAATAAAAATTCTAGAACAAGGGTTCTCAAGATTGAAGTCGTTAAATAATCTAGAACCAATGCGGACAGAAATACCCAGAAGAAGCGCTGTGATTTGTTGAAGATGTAGAAAAGATTTGGAAAATGAATGAGACTAAAAAAATCTAGAACAAATGTTCTGGATAGGAGATCATAAATAATCTAGAACCCAATGCGGACAGAAATGCGTCGAAAAGGTTTTATTTAGATTGAAGATAAAAAAAGATTCCCGAAATGAATGAGAAAAAAATCTAGAACAAGTGTTCTCTGGATTGGAGATTGTAAAAATAATCTAGAACCCAATGCGGACAGAAATTCGTCGAAAAGGTTTGATTTATATTGAAGATCCAGAAAAGATTCCCGAAATGAATGAGACTAAAAAAATCTAGAACAAATGTTCTCTGGATTGGAGATCGTAAAATAATCTAGAAACCAATGTGGATAGAAATGCCTTGAAAAGGTGTAATTACTCTTGAAGCTACAGACAATAATCAGGAAATGAATGGGAATAAAATTTGTGGTGCGTTCTCTGATGGAGATCGTAAAAATAATCTAGAACCCAATGCGGACAGAAATGCTGGAAAAGGTTTGATTTTTATAAGATCCAGTAACGAATCAGGAAAATGAATGAGAATAAAAAATTCTACAACAAGTGTTCGCTGGATTGAAGATCGTCAAAATAATCTAGAACCCAATGCGGATAGAAATGCCGGGAAAATGTTTGATTTAATTGAAGATCCAGTAAAGAATCAGGAAATGAATGAGAACAAAAAATTCTAGAACAAGTGTTCTCTAGATTGAAGATCGTTAAAATAATCTAGAACCCAATGCAGACAGAAAGGCTTGGGAAAGGTTTGATTTCTCTTGAAGATCCAGAAAATAATCAGGAAATGAATGGAAATTAAAAAATCTAGAACAAGTGTTCTCTAGATTGAAGATCGTTAAAATAATCTAGAACCCAATGCGGACAGAAATGCCTGGAAAATGTTTGATTTTTTTGAAAATCCAGTAAAGAATCAGGAAATGAATGAGAACAAAAAATTCTAGAACCAGTGTTCTCTGGATTGAAGATCGTTAAAGTAATCTAGAACCCAATGCGGACAGAAATGCCTCGAAAAGGTTTAATTTCTCTTGAAGATCCAGAAAATAATCAGGAAAAAATTGGGAATAAGAAAATCTAGAACAAGTGTTGTTCTAGATTGAAGATCGTTAAAATAATCTAGAACCCAATGCGGATAGAAATACCCAGAAGAGGTGTGATTTGGATTGAAGATCCAGAAAAGATTCACGAAATGAAAGAGACTAAAAAAATCTAGACCAAATGATTCCTGCGATTGGAGATCAGAAAAAGATTCTAGAACCTTAACGCGGATATTTTAAATCCTTAAATCTTTTTTAAATTTTAAATTTGAAATTGAAGATCGAGAAAAGATTCACGAAATGAATGAGACAAAAAAAATCTAGAACAAGTGTTCTCTCGATTGGAGATCATAAAAAGAATCTAGAACCCAATGCGGACAGAAATACCCAGAAGCGGTGTGATTTGATTTGAAGATCCACAAAAGATTCGCGAAAATGAATGAGACTAAAAAAATCTAGAACAAATGTTCTCTGGATTGGAGATCGTAAAAAGAATATAGAACCCAATGCGGACAGAAATGTGTCGAAAAAGTTTTATTTAGATTGAAGATCCAGAAAAGATTCACGAAATGAATGAGACTAAAAAAATCTAGAACAAGTGTTCTCTAGATTGAAGATCGTTAAATAATATAGAACCCAATGACAGAAATACCCAGAAGAGGTGTGATTTGGATTGAAGATCCAGAAAACATTCACGAAATGAATGGAACTAAAAAAATCTAGAACAAATGTTCTCTGGATTGGAGATCATAAAAAGAATCTAGAACCCAATGCGGACAGAAATGCCTGGAAAAGGTTTGATTTCTCTTGAAGATCCAGAAAAGAATCAGGAAATGAATGAGAATAAAAAATTCTAGAACACGTGTTCCCTGGATTTAAGATCGTTAAAATAATCTAGAACACAATGGGGACAGAAATAACAAGAAGAGGTGTGAATTGGTTTGAAGATCCAGAAAAGATTCGCGAAATGAATGAGTCTAAAATAATCTAGAACAAATGTTCTCTGGATTGGAGATCATAAAAAGAATCTAAAACCCAATGCGGACAGAAATGCCTGAAAAAGGTTTGATTTCTCTTGAAGATCCAGAAAATAATAATCAGGAAATGAATGGAAAAAAAAAAATCTAGAACAAGTGTTCTCTAGATTGGAGATCGTAAAAATAATCTAGAACCCAATGCGGACAGAAATGCCTGGAAAAGGTTTGATTTCTCTTGAAGATCCAGAAAAGAATCAGGAAATGAATGGAAATAAAAAAATCTAGAACAAGTGTCCTCTGGATTGGAGATCGTAAAAATAATCTAGAACCCAATGCGGACAGAAATACCTGGAAGAGGTGTGATTTGGATTGAAGATCCAGAAAAAATTCACGAAATGAATGAGACTAAAACAATCTTAGGAACAACATTCTCTGGATTAGAGATCGTAAAAAGAATCTAGAACCCAATGCGGACAGAAATGCCTGGAAAAGGTTTGATTTCTCTTGAAGATCCAGAAAAGAATCAGAAAATGAATGGGAATAAAAAAATTTAGAACAAGTGTTCTCTGGATTGGAGATCGTAAAACAAATCTAGAACCTAATGCGGACAGACATGCCTGGTAAAGTTTGATTTCTATTGAAGATCCAGAAAGGAATCAGAAAATGAATGAGACTAAAAAAATCTAGAAGAAATGTTCTCTGGATTGGAGATCGTAAAAAGAATCTAGAACCCAATGCGGACAGAAATGCCTGCAAAAGTTTTGATTTCTATTGAAGATCCAGAAAAGAATCAGGAAATGAATGAGAATAAAAATTCTAGAACAAGTGTTCTCTAGATTGAAGATCGTAAAAATAATCTAGAACCCAATGCGGAGAGAAATACCCAGAAGCGGTGTGATTTGATCTGAAGATCCAGAAAAGATTCACGAAATGAATGAGACTAAAAAAATAGAACAAATGTTCTCTGGATTGGAGATCGTAAAAATAATCTAGAACCCAATGCGGACAGAAATGCGTCGAAAAGGTTTTATTTAGATTGAAGATCCAGAAAAGATTCCCGAAATGAATGAGACTAAAAAAATCTAGAACAAGTGTTCTCTGGATTGGAGATCGTAAAAAGAATCTAGAACCCAATGCGGACAGAAATGCGTCGAAAAGGTTTTATTTAGATTGAAGATCCAGAAAAGATTCCCGAAATGAATGAGACTAAAAAAATCTAGAACAAATGTTCTCTGGATTGGAGATCATAAAAAGAATCTAGAACCCAATGCGGACAGAAATGCCTGGAAAAGGGTGTAATTTCTCTTAAAGATCCAGAAAATAATCAGGAAATGAATGGGAATAAAAATATGTAGAACAAGTGTTCTCTAGATTGAAGATCATTAAAATAATCTAGAACCCAATGCGGACAGAAATACCCAGAAGCGGTGTGATTTGATTTGAAGATCTAGAAAGATTCACGAAATGAATGAGACTAAAAAATCTAGAACAAGTGTTCTCTGGATTGGAGATCGTAAAAATAATCTAGAACCCAATGCGGACAGAAATGCGTCGAAAAGGTTTTATTTAGATTGAAGATCCAGAAAAGATTCCCGAAATGAATGAGAATAAAAAAATCTAGAACAAGTGTTCTCTGGATTGAAGATCGTTAAAATAATCTAGAACCCAATGCGGACAGAAATACCCAGAAGAGGTGTGATTTGGATTGAAGATCCAGAAAGATTCACGAAATGAATGAGACTAAAAAAATCTAGAACAAATGTTCTCTGGATTGGAGATCGTAAAAATAATCTAGAACCCAATGCGGACAGAAATGCCTGGAAAAGGTTTGATTTCTATTGAAGATCCAGAAAAGAATCAGGAAATGAATGAGAATAAAAAAATCTAGAACAAGTGTTCTCTGGATTGAAGATCGTTAAAATAATCTAGAACCCAATGCGGATAGAAATACCCAGAAGAGGTGTGATTTGGATTGAAGATCCAGAAAAGATTTGCGAAAGAATGAGACTAAAAAATCTAGAACAAATGTTCTCTGGATTGGAGATCGTAAAAAAATCTAGAACCCAATGCGGACAGAAATGCGTCGAAAAGGTTTTATTTAGATTGAAGATCCAGAAAAGATTCACGAAATGAATGAGACTAAAAAAATCTAGAACAAGTGTTCTCTGGATTGAAGATCATAAAAGAATCTAGAACCCAATGCGGACAGAAATGCGTCGAAAAGGTTTTATTTAGATTGAAGATCCAGAAAAGATTCCCGAAATGAATGAGACTAAAAAAATCTAGAACAAATGTTCTCTGGATTGGAGATCGTAAAAATAATCTAGAACCCAATGCGGACAGAAATGCCTGGAAAAGGTTTAATTTCTCTTGAAGATCCAGAAAAGAATCAGGAAATGAATGGAAATAAAAAAATCTAGAACAAGTGTTCTCTGGATTGGAGATCGTAAAATAATCTAGAACCCAATGCGGACAGAAATGCCTGGAAAAGGTTTGATTTCTATTGAAGATCCAGAAAAGAATCAGGAAATGAATGAGAATAAAAAAATCTAGAACAAGTGTTCTCTGGATTGGAGATCGTAAAAAGAATCTAGAACCCAATGCGGACAGAAATGCCTGGAAAAGGTTTGATTTCTATTGAAGATCCAGAAAAGAATCAGGAAATGAATGAGAATAAAAAAATCTAGAACAAGTGTTCTCTGGATTGAAGATCGTTAAAATAATCTAGAACCCAATGCGGACAGAAATGCCTGGAAAAGGTTTGATTTCTATTGAAGATCCAGAAAAGAATCAGGAAATGAATGGAAATAAAAAAATCTAGAACAAGTGTTCTCTAGATTGAAGATCGTTAAAATAATCTAGAACCCAATGCGGACAGAAATACCCAGAAGAGGTGTGATTTGGATTGAAGATCCAGAAAAGATTCACGAAATGAATGAGACTAAAAAAATCTAGAACAAGAGTTCTCTCGATTGGAGATCGTAAAAAGAATCTAAAACCCAATGCCGTAAGAAATGCTTCGAAAAGGTTTTTTTTAGATTGAAGATCCAGAAAAGATTCCCTAAATGAATGAGACTAAAAAAATCTAGAACAAATGTTCTCTGGATTGGAGATCATAAAAAGATTCTAAAAGCCAATGCGGACAGAAATACCTTGAAAAGGTGTAATTACTCTTAAAGATCCAGAAAATAATCAGGAAATAAATGGGAATAAAAAAATCTAGAACAAGTGTTCTCTAGATTGAAGATCGTTAAAATAATCTAGAACCCAATGCGGACAGAAAGACCCAGAAGAAGATTCATGAAATGAATGAGACTAAAAAAATCTAGACCAACTGATCTCTGGATTGGAGATCGTAAAAAGATTCTAGAACCCATTGAGGATAGAAATGCCTGCAAAAGCTTTGATTTCTATTGAAGATCCAGAAAAGAATCAGGAAATGAATGAGAATAAAAAATTCTAGAACAAGGGTTCTCTAGATTGAAGTTCGTTAAAATAATCTAGAACCCAATGCGGACAGAAATACCCAGAAGCGCTGTGATTTGATTTGAAGATCAGAAAATATTCGCGAAATGAATGAGACTAAAAAAATCTAGAAGAAATGTTCTCTGGATTGGAGATCGTAAAAATAATCTAGAACCCAATGCGGACAGAAAGGCGTCGAAAAGGTTTTATTTAGATTGAAGATCCATAAAAGATTCCCGAAATGAATGAGACTAAAAAAATCTAGAACAAGTGTTCTCTGGATTGGAGATCGTAAAAATAATCTAGAACCCAATGCGGACAGAAATTCGTCGAAAAGGTTTTATTTAGATTGAAGATCCAGAAAAGATTCCCGAAATGAATGAGACTAAAAAAATCTAGAACAAATGTTCTCTGGATTGGAGATCGTAAAAATAATCTAGAACCCAATGCGGACAGAAATGCCTGGAAAAGGTGTGATTACTCTTGAAGCTCCAGACAATAATCAGGAAATGAATGGGAATAAAAATTCTAGAAAAAGTGTTCTCTGGACTGGAGATCGTAAAAATAACCTAGAACCCAATGCGGACAGAAATGCCTGGAAAAGGTTTGATTTTATTGAAGATCCAGTAACGAATCAGGAAATGAATGAGAATAAAAAATTCTACAACAAGTGTTCGCTGGATTGAAGATCGTCAAAATAATCTAGAACCCAATGCGGACAGAAATGCCTGGAAAATGTTTGATTTTATTGAAGATCCAGAAAAGAATCAGGAAATGAATGAGAAAAAAATTCTAGAACAAGTGTTCTCTGGATTGAAGATCGTTAAAGTAATCTAGAACCCAATGCGGACAGAAATGCCTTGAAAAGGTGTAATTACTCTTAAAGATCCAGAAAATAATCAGGAAATAAATGGGAATAAAAAATCTAGAACAAGTGTTCTCTAGATTGAAGATCGTTAAATAATCTAGAACCCAATGCGGACAGAAATACCCAGAAGAGGTGTGATTTGGTTTGAAGATCCAGAAAAGATTCACGAAATGAATGAGACTAAAAAAATCTAGAACAAATGATCTCAGGGATTGGAGATCGTAAAAAGATTCTAGAACCCAATGCGGACATTTTTAAATTTTTAAATTTTTTTAAATTTTAAATTTTTAAATTTTTAAATTGAAGATCGAGAAAAGATTCACGAAATGAATGAGACTAAAAAAATCTAGAACAAGTGTTCTCTGGATTGGAGATCGTAAAAGAATCTAGAACCCAATGCGGACAGAAATACCCAGAAGCGGTGCGATTTGATTTGAAGATCCAGAAAAGATTCACGAAATGAATGAGACTAAAAAAATCTAGAACAAATGTTCTCTGGATTGGAGATCGTAAAAGAATCTAGAACCCAATGCGGACAGAAATGCGTCGAAAAGTTTTATTTAGATTGAAGATCCAGAAAAGATTCACGAAATGAATGAGACTAAAAAATCTAGAACAAGTGTTCTCTAGATTGAAGATCGTTAAAATAATCTAGAACCCAATGCGGACAGAAATACCCAGAAGAGGTGTGATTTGGATTGAAGATCCAGAAAAGATTCACGAAATGAATGAGACTAAAAAAATCTAGAACAAATGTTCTCTGGATTGGAGATCGTAAAAATAATCTAGAACCCAATGCGGACAGAAATGCCTGGAAAAGGTTTGATTTCTCTTGAAGATCCAGAAAAGAATCAGGAAATGAATGGAAATAAAAAAATCTAGAACAAGTGTTCTCTGGATTGGAGATCGTAAAAATAATCTAGAACCCAATGCGGACAGAAATGCCTGGAAAAGGTTTGATTTCTATTGAAGATCCAGAAAAGAATCAGGAAATGAATGAGACTAAAAAAATCTAGAACAAATGATCTCTGGATTGAGATCGTAAAAGAATCTAGAACCCAATGCGGACAGAAATGCCTGGAAAAGGTTTGATTTCTATTGAAGATCCAGAAAAGAATCAGGAAATGAATGAGAATAAAAAAATCTAGAACAAGGTTCTCTGGATTGGAGATCGTAAAAATAATCTAGAACCCAATGCGGAGA
>NW_022290873.1:0-9109 GCF_902635505.1 Sarcophilus harrisii | reverse complement strand
GAGTTGTCCCCGGGTGCCTAGGGAGGATGTTCTGCGGCCTTTGTATGGCTGACTGCTTCCTGGGCTGACTGCTACCCAGTCTGAGTGGTAACAATTGAGGTGGTGGTGGATTCATTTGCAGGCATGAAACGGATTCTGCCCCAATTTCAGAGGGGGCAGAGAAACCCAATCCATTTTCTTGCTAGGTGAAGCAGTTCGGGGCAAGGGTAGAGCCAGAGCGAATCTGCACTATATCTGGGAATCCCAATGACCTTCAGCCCTTACAGATGACTGATATAGGCCAACCTTTCAGTCGGTTGTGTAAAGAACTTGCATTGCCACCACCAAGGCAAATCGAATCCGTCTCTTATTCTGGAGTTCAAAAACGTATAATTGAAGTAGAGAGAACTTAGGAGGGGAACACTTAGAAAGATAATTGGATAATCACAAAGAGCCTTGAAAGTGTCTCTCCAATTACTGCTCTGCAGATTACCGGTGGCCATTCGATGTGGGTTTTCCAAAGTTGATTGCCAATTCAGACATTTTTCCACAGCTTTTAGCCATCCCAAGAAATAATGTGAGCAATTTCTCTCCATGGGGGCTATTCCAAGGTGGAAAGTGTCCATCTAGCAGGCATCCAAAATAACCTTGGGATTAACTCATTCCTCATCTACACCAAATCCTCGGGGAGAGAAATGATTAAAAAATAGCATGGTGTCCTAGACGTGGACACAAATTCCCAATGGGACCATTCCCATTTGGGAGATGATGGCGCATATAAAGAAGTTTGGTATAGACAGTCCCAATTCCTTAGCTGGTAGGGCTTGGGTTTGGAGAAGACACAAAGTCCAATTCTTTGTGTGCAAAAGAGTGGGAGAGGTCAGGTTTTGAGTGTACTTGTGGAAGCCTAGAGGTTTCTTAGCATGACTATTCGCACCTTTCAACGCACATCATGTTCCACGGCTATTGCTTATTTTTTCTTTCTGTTTTTGTTTTAGATAAAGGAGAGTGTGTCGGCAGAGCCCGCCTCATCCAGAACTGGTGAGTTTACTGCCCCTTTGTAAATTGGATACAACCTGATGCCTCTTCTAGCTAGGATGGATCTCCTCCAGATCCCAGGGGCCTCCTATGTTTTCTGGAGTGCTCCAGTTGGAGGGTGTCCTCGGGTGCCTAGGGAGGATGTTCTGCGGCCTTTGTATGGCTTACTGCTTCCTGGGCTGACTGCTACCCAGTCTGAGTGGTAACAATTGAGGTGGTGGTAGATACATTTGCAGGCATGAAATGGATTCTGCACCAATTTTAGAGGGGGCAGAGAAACCCAATCCATTTTATTGCTAGGTGAAGCAGTTCGGGGCAAGGGTAGAGCCAGAGCGAATCTGCACTATATCTGGGAATCCCAATGACCTTCAGCCCTTACAGATGACTGATATAGGCCAACTTTTCAGTCGGTTGTGTAAAGAACTTGCATTGCCACCACCAAGGCAAATCGAATCCGTCTCTTATTCTGGAGTTCAAAAACATATAATTGAAGTAGAGAGAACTTAGGAGGGGAACACTTAGAAAGATAATTGGATAATCACGAAGAGCCTTAAAAGTGTCTCTCCAATTACTGCTCTGCAGAGAATGGGTGGCCATTAGATGTTGATTTTCCAAAGTTCATTGCCAATTCAGACATTTTTCCACACCTTTTAGCCATCCCATGAAAAAATGTGAGCAATTTCTCTCCATGGGGGCTATTCCAAGGTGGAAAGTGTTCATCTAGCAGGCATCCAAAATAACCTTGGGATTAACTAATTCCTTATCTACACCAAATCCTTATGGAGAGAAATGATTAAAAAATAGCTTGGTGTCCTTGATGTGCACCCAAATTCCCAATGGGACCATTCCCATTTGGGAGATGATGGGGCATATAAAGAAGTTTCGTATAGACTGTCCCAATTCCTTAGCTGGTAGGGCTTGGGTTTGGAGAAGACACAAAGTCCAAATCTTTGTGTGCAAAAGAGTGGGAAAGGTCAGGTTTTGAGTGTAATTGTGGAAGCCTAGAGGTTTCTTAGCATGACTATGCGCACCTTTCAAAGCACATCATGTTCCACGGCTATTGCTTATTTTTTCTTTCTGTTTTTGTCTTAGATAAAGGAGAGTGCGTCGGCAGAGCCCGCCTCATCCAGAACTGGTGAGTTTACTGCCCCTTTGTAAATTGGATACAACCTGATGCCTCTTGTAGCTAGGATGGATCTCCTCCAGATCCCAGGGGCCTCCTA
Source organism: Sarcophilus harrisii (assembly GCF_902635505.1). Lineage (NCBI taxonomy): Eukaryota > Metazoa > Chordata > Mammalia > Dasyuromorphia > Dasyuridae > Sarcophilus > Sarcophilus harrisii. The sequence continues at coordinate 6,869 of NW_022290873.1, read as the reverse complement.
TGTTTTCTGGAGTGCTCCAGTTGGAGGGTGTCCTCGGGTGCCTAGGGAGGATGTTCTGTGGCCTTTGTATGGCTGACTGCTACCCAGTCTGAGTGGTAACAATTGAGGTGGTGGTGGATACATTTGCAGGCATGAAATGAATTCTGCACCAATTTCAGAGGGGGCAGAGAAACCCAATCCATTTTATTGCTAGGTGAAGCAGTTCGGGGCAAGGGTAGAGCCAGAGCGAATCTGCACTATGTCTGGGAATCCCAATGACCTTCAGCCCTTACAGACGACTGATATAGGCCAACCTTTCAGTCGTTTGTGTAAAGAACTTGCATTGCTATCACCAAGGCAAATCGAATCAGTCTCTTATTCAGGAGTTCAACAAAGCATTCTAGAAGTAGAGAGAACTTGGAAGTGAACACTTAGAAAGATAATTGAAAGTGTCTTGAAAGTGTCTCTCCAATTACTGCTCTGCAGAGAATCGGTGGCCATTCGATGTGGATTTTCCAAAGTTGATTGCCAATTCAGACATTTTTCTACAGCTTTCAGCCATCCCAAGAAATAATGTGACCAATTTCTCTCCATGGGGGCTATTCCAAGGTGGAAAGTGTCCATCTAGCAGGCATCCAAAATAACCTTGGGATTAACTAATTCCTCATCTACACCAAATCCTCGGGGAGAGAAATGATTAAAAAATAGCATGGTGTCCTTGACGTGGACACAAATTCCCAATGGGACCATTCCCATTTGGGAGATGATGGGGCATATAAAGAAGTTTCGTATAGACTGTCCCAATTCCTTAGCTGGTAGGGCTTGGGTTTGGAGAAGACACAAAGTCCAATTCTTTGTGTGCAAAAGAGTGGGAGAGGTCAGGTTTTGAGTGTAATTGTGGAAGCCTAGAGGTTTCTTAGCATGACTATTCGCACCTTTCAAAGCACATCATGTTCCACAGCTATTGCTTATTTTTTCTTTCTGTTTTTGTTTTAGATAAAGGAGAGTGCGTCGGCAGAGCCCGCCTCATCCAGAACTGGTGAGTTTCCTGCCCCTTTGTAAATTGGATACAACCTGATGCCTCTTCTAGCTAGGATGGATCTCCTCCAGATCCCAGGGGCCTCCTATGTTTTCTGGAGTGCTCCAGTTGGAGGGTGTCCTCGGGTGCCTAGGGAGGATGTTCTGCGGCCTTTGTATGGCTGACTGCTTCCTGGGCTGACTGCTACCCAGTCTGAGTGGTAACAATTGAGGTGGTGGTGGATTCATTTGCAGGCATGAAACGGATTCTGCCCCAATTTCAGAGGGGGCAGAGAAACCCAATCCATTTTCTTGCTAGGTGAAGCAGTTCGGGGCAAGGGTAGAGCCAGAGCGAATCTGCACTATATCTGGGAATCCCAATGACCTTCAGCCCTTACAGATGACTGATATAGGCCAACCTTTCAGTCGCTTGTGTAAAGAACTTGCATTGCCACCACCAAGGCAAATCGAATCCGTCTCTTATTCTGGAGTTCAAAAACGTATAATTGAAGTAGAGAGAACTTAGGAGGGGAACACTTAGAAAGATAATTGGATAATCACGAAGAGCCTTGAAAGTGTCTCTCCAATTACTGCTCTGCAGAGAATGGGTGGCCATTAGATGTTGATTTTCCAAAGTTCATTGCCAATTCAGACATTTTTCCACACCTTTTAGCCATCCCATGAAACAATGTGAGCAATTTCTCTCCATGGGGGCTATTCCAAGGTGGAAAGTGTTCATCTAGCAGGCATCCAAAATAACCTTGGGATTAACTAATTCCTTATCTACACCAAATCCTTATGGAGAGAAATGATTAAAAAATAGCTTGGTGTCCTTGATGTGCACCCAAATTCCCAAATGGGACCATTCCCATTTGGGAGATGATGGGGCATATAAAGAAGTTTCGTATAGACTGTCCCAATTCCTTAGCTGGTAGGGCTTGGGTTTGGAGAAGACACAAAGTCCAAATCTTTGTGTGCAAAAGAGTGGGAAAGGTCAGGTTTTGAGTGTAATTGTGGAAGCCTAGAGGTTTCTTAGCATGACTATGCGCACCTTTCAAAGCACATCATGTTCCACGGCTATTGCTTATTTTTTCTTTCTGTTTTTGTCTTAGATAAAGGAGAGTGCGTCGGCAGAGCCCGCCTCATCCAGAATTGGTGAGTTTACTGCCCCTTTGTAAATTGGATACAACCTGATGCCTCTTGTAGCTAGGATGGATCTCCTCCAGATCCCAGGGGCCTCCTATGTTTTCTGGAGTGCTCCAGTTGGAGGGTGTCCTCGGGTGCCTAGGGAGGATGTTCTGCGGTCTTTGTATGGCTTACTGCTTCCTGGGCTGACTGCTACCCAGTCTGAGTGGTAACAATTGAGGTGGTGGTAGATACATTTGCAGGCATGAAATGGATTCTGCACCAATTTCAGAGGGGGCAGAGAAACCCAATCCATTTTATTGCTAGGTGAAGCAGTTCGGGGCAAGGGTAGAGCCAGAGCGAATCTGCACTATATCTGGGAATCCCAATGACCTTCAGCCCTTACAGATGACTGATATAGGCCAACCTTTCAGTCGGTTGTGTAAAGAACTTGCATTGCCACCACCAAGGCAAATCGAATCCGTCTCTTATTCTGGAGTTCAAAAACATATAATTGAAGTAGAGAGAACTTAGGAGGGGAACACTTAGAAAGATAATTGGATAATCACGAAGAGCCTTGAAAGTGTCTCTCCAATTACTGCTCTGCAGAGAATGGGTGGCCATTAGATGTTGATTTTCCAAAGTTCATTGCCAATTCAGACATTTTTCCACACCTTTTAGCCATCCCATGAAACAATGTGAGCAATTTCTCTCCATGGGGGCTATTCCAAGGTGGAAAGTGTTCATCTAGCAGGCATCCAAAATAACCTTGGGATTAACTAATTCCTTATCTACACCAAATCCTTGTGGAGAGAAATGATTAAAAAATAGCTTGGTGTCCTTGATGTGAACCCAAATTCCCAATGGGACCATTCCCATTTGGGAGATGATGGGGCATATAAAGAAGTTTCGTATAGACTGTCCCAATTCCTTAGCTGGAAGGGCTTGGGTTTGGAGAAGACACAATGTCCAAATCTTTGTGTGCAAAAGAGTGGGAAAGGTCAGGTTTTGAGTGTAATTGTGGAAGCCTAGAGGTTTCTTAGCATGACTATGCGCACCTTTCAAAGCACATCATGTTCCACGGCTATTGCTTATTTTTTCTTTCTGTTTTTGTCTTAGATAAAGGAGAGTGCGTCGGCAGAGCCCGCCTCATCCAGAACTGGTGAGTTTACTGCCCCTTTGTAAATTGGATACAACCTGATGCCTCTTGTACCTAGGATGGATCTCCTCCAGATCCCAGGGGCCTCCTATGTTTTCTGGAGTGCTCCAGTTGGAGGGTGTCCTCGGGTGCCTAGGGAGGATGTTCTGTGGCCTTTGTATGGCTGACTGCTACCCAGTCTGAGTGGTAACAATTGAGGTGGTGGTGGATACATTTGCAGGCATGAAATGAATTCTGCACCAATTTCAGAGGGGGCAGAGAAACCCAATCCATTTTATTGTTAGGTGAAGCAGTTCAGGGCAAGGGTAGAGCCAGAGCGAATCTGCACTATGTCTGGGAATCCCAATGATCTTCAGCCCTTACAGACGACTGATATAGGCCAACCTTTCAGTCGTTTGTGTAAAGAACTTGCATTGCTATCACCAAGGCAAATCGAATCAGTCTCTTATTCAGGAGTTCAACAAAGCATTCTAGAAGTAGAGAGAACTTGGAAGTGAACGCTTAGAAAGATAATTGAAAGTGTCTTGAAAGTGTGTCTCCAATTACTGCTCTGCAGAGAATCGGTGGCCATTCGATGTGGATTTTCCAAAGTTCATTGCCAATTCAGACATTTTTCCACACCTTTTAGCCATCCCATGAAACAATGTGAGCAATTTCTCTCCATGGGGGCTATTCCAAGGTGGAAAGTGTTCATCTAGCAGGCATCCAAAATAACCTTGGGATTAACTAATTCCTTATCTACACCAAATCCTTGTGGAGAGAAATGATTAAAAAATAGCTTGGTGTCCTTGATGTGCACCCAAATTCCCAATGGGACCATTCCCATTTGGGAGATGATGGGGCATATAAAGAAGTTTCGTATAGACTGTCCCAATTCCTTAGCTGGTAGGGCTTGGGTTTGGAGAAGACACAAAGTCCAAATCTTTGTGTGCAAAAGAGTGGGAAAGGTCAGGTTTTGAGTGTAATTGTGGAAGCCTAGAGGTTTCTTAGCATGACTATGCGCACCTTTCAAAGCACATCATGTTCCACGGCTATTGCTTATTTTTTCTTTCTGTTTTTGTCTTAGATAAAGGAGAGTGCGTCGGCAGAGCCCGCCTCATCCAGAACTGGTGAGTTTACTGCCCCTTTGTAAATTGGATACAACCTGATGCCTCTTGTACCTAGGATGGATCTCCTCCAGATCCCAGGGGCCTCCTATGTTTTCTGGAGTGCTCCAGTTGGAGGGTGTCCTCGGGTGCCTAGGGAGGATGTTCTGTGGCCTTTGTATGGCTGACTGCTACCCAGTCTGAGTGGTAACAATTGAGGTGGTGGTGGATACATTTGCAGGCATGAAATGAATTCTGCACCAATTTCAGAGGGGGCAGAGAAACCCAATCCATTTTATTGTTAGCAGTTGGGGCAAGGGTAGAGCCGACGAATCGACTATGCTGGGAATCCCAATGACCTTCAGCTTACAGAGACTGAAAGGCCAACCTTTCAGTCGTTTGTGTAAAAACCAGCCATCACCAAGCCAAATCGATTAATTCTTATTCTGAGTTCAACAAAATTCTTTGAAAAGGAAGCTTGGAAGTGAACACTTAGAAAGATAATTGGATAATCCCGAAGAGCCTTGAAAGTGTCTCTCCAATTACAGCTCTGTAGAGAATTGGTGGCCATTCGATATGGATTTTCCAAAGTTGATTGCCAATTCAGACATTTTTCCACAGCTTTTAGCCATCCCAAGAAATAATGTGAGCAATTTCTCTCCATGGGGGCTATTCCAAGGTGGAAAGTGTCCATGTAGGGATCCAAAATAACCTTGGGATTAACTAATTCCTCATCTACACCAAATCCTCGGGGAGAGAAACGAGTAAAAAATAGCATGGTGTCCTTGACGTGGACCCAAATTCCCAATGGGACCATTCCCATTTCGGAGATTATGGGCCATATAAAGAAGTTTTGTATAGACTGTCCCAATTCCTTAGCTGGTAGGGCACGAGTTTGGAGAAGACACGTCTAATTCTTTGTGTGCAAAAGAGTGGGAGGGGTCAGGTTTTGAGTGTAATTGTGGAAGCCTAGAGCTTTCTTAGCATGACTATTCGCACCTTTCAAAGCACATCATGTTCCATGGCTATTGCTTATTTTTTCTTTGTTTTGTTTAGATAAAGGAGAGTGTCGGCAGAGCCTCATCCAGAACTGGTGAGTTTACTGCCCCTTTGTAAATTGGATACAACCTGATGCCTCTTCTAGCTAGGATGGATCTCCTCCAGATCCCAGGGTCGTCCTATGCTTTCTGGAGTGCTCCAGTTGGAGTGTTTCCTCGGTACCTAGGGACGATGTTCTGTGGCCTTAGTATGGCTGACTGCTTCCTGGGCTGACTGCTACCCAGTCTGAGTGGTAACAATTGAGGTGGTGGTGGATACATTTGCAGGCATGAAATGGATTCTGCACCAATTTCAGAGGGGGCAGAGAAACCCAATCCATTTTATTGCTAGATGAAGCCTTTCGGGGCAAGGGTAGAGCCAGAGCGAATCTGCACCATGTCTGGGAATCCAAACCCCTTCAGCCCTTGCAGATGACTGATATAGGCCAACCTTTCAGTCGTTTGTATAAAAAACTTGCATTGCCATCACCAAGCCAAATCGAATCAGTCTCTTATTCTGGAGTTCAACAAAGTATTCTTGAAGTAGAGAGAACTTGGAAGTGAACACTTAGAAAGATAATTGGATAATCCCGAAGAGTCTTGAAAGTGTCTCTCCAATTACTGCTCTGCAGAGAATCGGTGGCCATTCGATGTGGATTTTCCAAAATTGATTGCCAATTCAGACATTTTTCCACAGCTTTTAGCCATCCCAAGAAATAATGTGTTTTCTCCATGGGGCTATTCCAAGGAGGAAAGTGTCCATCTAGCAGGATCCAAAATAACCTTGGGATTAACTAATTCCTCATCACACCAAACCGGGGGAGAAATGATTAAAATAGCATGGTGTCCTTGAGGGACCCAATTTCCAATGGGACCATTCCCATTTGGGAGATGATGGGGCATATAAAAGGTTTTTACCTTAATTCCTTAGCGGTAGGGCGGTTTGGAGAAGACACAAAGTCCAACTTTTTCAAAAGATGGGAGAGGCGGTTTTGAGGTAATTGTGGAACCTAGGGTTTTGCATGACTATTCGCACCTTTCAAAGCACATCTTTCCACGGCATTCATTTTTCTTTTGTTTTTGTTTAGATAAAGGAGAGGCGGCAGAGCCCCTCATCCAGAACTGGTAGCAGCCCTTTTAAATGGATAAACCTGATGCCCTTTGTAGCAGGATGGATCTCCCCGATCCCAGGGGCCTCCTATTTTTTCTGGAGTGCTCCAGTTGGAGGGTGTCCTCTTGTGCCTAGGGAGGATATTCTGCGGCCTTTGTATGGCTGACTGCTTCCTGGGCTGACTGCTACCCAGTCTGAGTGGTAACAATTGAGATGGTTTTGGATACATTTGGAGGCATGAAATGGATTCTGCACCAGAAAAACCAGAGCATGACCTGGGGCAGGTGTCATGAAAGAGGCTCTCCAGGACCTCTGCAGTGTTTCCGACAAAGGCAGGGGAAAGCTTGGTGTTTTCA
>NW_022290872.1:0-9314 GCF_902635505.1 Sarcophilus harrisii | reverse complement strand
TTGTTCCCATTTGGGAAGAGTTAAAGATGTTAAAATGAGGTGACCATAGGAGGAAATACAAAGAGAAAGGACTCTAACTAAGCTTTGCAGCCTTACTTCATATTATTTGTAATAATATTTTCAGCCAAACTATTTTGGTCATTTTTCTATATGTTGTACTGCCCAGTGTCCTTTCAGGCGATCTGGTGAACTCTCTCTCTTCCTTGACAAACTTTCTCATATGCAAACTCCATAAAGCTTTTCTGGAGTTTACTAGTTTTCCTGACAATTTATTTCCAATACATCAATTTGTTAATTTCTTTGAAAGGTATATTAATTACAAACATGATCAACTAATGTCACAGAGTACCTACTGCTATGTACGTGACACTGTAATCCATCCCAAGGTTTACTCAGCTTAGACAAAATACCCATTTCTTTTTCTGAATTTTTCATAAATGGAAATACAGATCCAATATAAAATAATAACAAAAGGAATTATGTATAAAGATTCACTAACCCCAAGGTCCCATGAGTTCATTGGTCTAGATGTTCTGGAAAATGAGGGACTGAGGGTGACTTCATCTCTTCATCTTGTCTAAGTTATATACTGTCTACTTTGTTCATTTCTGAGGTACAAAAAAAAATCATCTCTTTATTGCCAGACTTTCAATGATGCCCACACAGAATATACACACAAGAACAAATGTGGGTCAACTCTAGCATCCTATAGGCTATCCCTGTCTCCTGGAAATTAAACAGTTACATGTGATCCACCTTTCCATAGCAATTGAATCATTTTTTCTTCCCTAATAAGGAAATTCTGTGCACATGAATGAGGGGAGAAAACTATTTACAAAATATAAAGGTAAGAAACATATTAGGCAAGTTGCTTCAATCTAGAAAGAAGATTATTAATGACTTTTTAGCTATTGTCAATAAAATGTTAATAAGCAAGTTAGTTAAAATGCTCAAATTTCTTTTATGCTATTAGGGATTTCAACTTTAAAATTCTAATCTTTCTTCAATTTCTTACTACTTGAGTAGACTTATACATACTTAAGGTAACTAACTTTAAAGCATAGTGTAGTATAAATTTTGTTAAGTTTTTTTAGACTGATGCATAAGAAACTAATTTTATGTCATAAAATAAGTAACACTTCAAATCAAAAATTTATTTTCTGAGATTTATCATCAATATCTCTGTAAATAACTTGATTTTCCATAAATGATAAATTATATATGTTGAAGGGAATTTTAACTATACACCTTATATTTAATTAAGATTAATTATTTTAATAGAAATGAAATATGTATTTTAAGAACAAAAGGTTTTAAACAAAACACCTTTCCTCAACTTTTTAATAATACATTCTTTGGAACTCCATATGGGGATAGAATTTCATAAAAGGGATAGAGCTGAGGGTCCAAAAATAGGAAGACAGGCTGAATACTGAATACTGAAGGTAAAGTTGGTGAGTTTTTCATATGTTAACAGATAGAAAAAGATGCCACAAATAAGCAAAATAAAATCGTCTGAATAAGTGGAATTTGAGTGCCAACCTATCCAAAAAATAATGATGTCAGGTGAATAAAAGTGATATACAATCCAAAGATTATTTTAGATTTTTGAAAAGGGATTATTTCATTGTCAGAAAATGAGGTCACGAAGTTCCAAGGATAAAATTTTAAGGAATTATCCTTACTAACCGCCAGTGAGTAAAAATCCCTTATTCTCCACAGAGGTGAGAAAGAGTCCACTAAAAGAAGATGAAGCTGCTGAAGCTTCAGCTGAACAAGGAATTGGATCTGACACTGGTTCTAAGTTTGGAGTTGTCCTAGAAAAACCAGTCCCCAAGAAGCCATCTGAACCACCTGTACAAAAAGAGGAAGCCAAACAAAGTAAGAACGGTAGGGGTTAATATTATGGATTTACTATAAGTAGATTATTTGCTCAATTTCTTACATGCCAGTTCTCATTAGTGAAAATAAATGGAAAGTCATGCAAAATAAAATTACTGTCTGTGGTTAATCTTCAGTAGACCAGAATCTAAAGGTTTGTGATTTTCTCCTTTTCTTGAATTTAAACGAAATGACTAATTAAGTTTTTGATTTAATTTCCAACTTTTATTTTTGAAATTCATTCTTTTATTTTTTCAAAGGGAATTTTAATAAAACCTTAAAAGATTTTTCCTTTTTACACATTTTAATTTTCTAACTCCTTTACATACTTTTTAAATTTTTTTTTTTTTTCACAAAAATTAATTTTATCAAAACTACCTTTATTAAATAATTTTAAAAATAATTTCAAATTGCCGAAAATCCTGTTTTTTCATGTTTTGGATTTTCTTTTCTTTTCTTTTTTTTTTTTCCCCAATTTTTGCTTCGCCCCACAAAAGCCCCAAAATTTCCCAAACCCGGGCCCAAGTTTGCCCCCCAGTTTTTTTTTTTTTTCAAGCCCAAAAGGCTTGAGCAAAAGGGGAAAACCTTTGGGAAAGGGAAAAGGGGGGTTTTGGGGGGTTGGGGGAATTTTCCAAAGCACAAATTTGGTTGGGAGAAAAATTTTTTAACACAAAAGGGTTTTCAGGCTCTCCTCTGGCAGCATGCCAGTGCATCAGCAGAGGAGCTATAAACAATGAGGGTAAAGATTGTGACCCCAAAATGTTGGTGCCTCTCAGGAACTGGCCATATCCACCCACCACCAGAAGGGACTCAGCACTATCTCAAGCTAATTTTGAGCACAGTGAGACACATAAATAAAGGTATTGCTGTACCACATGTTCATTTTTGGATATCACACTGCCCCAAAAGCAGACTGCAGTTGTGTTTTGTTTGTGTTTTTGTTTATTTTGCAGCCAAAGCGGAAATAAGCAGAAATTGTATATCTGTAGAGGCTTACTTACATAAAGAAAGAGAAAATCGATGAATTAGGCTTTCAACTAAAAGAGCTAGAAAAAGACCAAACTCAAAATTCCCAGTCAAACACTAAACTTGAAATTCTAAAAATAAAAGGAGAGATTAATAAAATTGAAAGTAAGAAAAATAACTATTGAATTAATAAAACTGAGTTGGGTCTTTGAAAAAAAAACAAAAATAGAGAACCTTGGTAAATTGGATTAGAAAAAGGAAAGAGGAAAATCAAATTGTTAGCCTGAAAAATGGAAAGAGAGAATTGGCCACTAATGAAAAGGAAATTAGAACAATTAGGAGTTACTTAGCCCAAATTTACACCAATAAATTTGATAACTTAAAAGAAATGGATGAATACGTTCAAAAATATAACTTGCCCAGATTAACAGAAGAAAAAGTAAGTTGGTTAAACAATCCCATTTTAGAAAAAGTAATAAAACAAGTTAATAAAAATCCTCAGGACCAGATAGATTTGCATGTGAATTCTACCAAACAAATTTCAATGCCATATAAAATATTTGAAAAATAGGAATTGAAAGAATCCTACCAAATCCTTTTATAATACAGACATGGTAGTGATACCTAAAACCCAGTAGGTCGAAAACAGAGAAAGAAAATTATAGACCAATCTCCCTAATAAACATTGATGCAAAAATCTAAAATAAAATAATAGCAAAAAGATTACAGAAAATCATCCCCAGGATCATCCACCATGGCCAAGTAGGATTTATACCAGAAATGCAGGGCTGATTCAATATCAGCTATTAAAAACTATTAAAAAAAAACTATTAACATAATTGACTCTATTAATAACCAAACTAAGAAAAAACATATACCTCAATAGATGCAGCAAAAGCATTTGATACAATCCAACACCCATTCATATTAAAAACACTAGAAAGTATAGAAAAAATCAATTTATCCTTAAAATAGTCAGTAGCATTTACTCAAAACCATCAGGAAGCATCCTATTTAATGGTGATAAACTCCGACCTTTCCCAATAAAATCAGGAGTGAAACAAGATTGCCCACTATCATCATTACTATTCAATATTGTATTAGAAATGCTAGCTTCAGCAATAAGAGATGAAAAAGGGATTAAAGGAATTAGAGTAGGTAATATGGAAACCAAGTTGTCACTTTTGGCAGATAATATGATATATTCTTAGAGGACCTCACAGATTCTACTAAAAAGCTGTTAGAAAGAATCCACAACTTTAGCAAAGTTGCAGGATACAAAATTAATCCATATAAATCCTCAGCATTTTTATACATCACTAACAAAATCCAACAGCAAGAGATGCAACGAGAAATTACATTTAAAATAACTGTCGAAAGTATAAAATATTTGGGAATCTCTCTGCCAAAGGAAAGTTAGGAAGTATATGAGCAAAAATACAAAACACATTCCACACAAATAAGTCAGATCTAAACATTTGGAGAAATATGAAGTGTTCTTGTATAAGTTCAATGAATATAATAAAAATGACCACACTACCTAAATTAAACTTCTTATTTAGTGTTATACCAATCAGACTCCCAAGAAACTATTTTAATGACCTAGACAAAATAACAATAAAAATCATCTGGAAGAACAAAAGGTCAAAAATTTCAAGGGAAGTAATGAAAAAAAATCAAATGAACATGTACCTGACCTAAAACTATATCAAAAAGCAGCAGTCACAAAATGCCATTTGCGATTGGCTAAGAAATAGACTTGTTGACAGTGGAATATGTTAGGTTCGCAGGACAAGATACTCAATAACTCTAGCAATCTAATGATTGACAAAGCCAAAGACCCCTACTTTTGGGATAAGAATTCACTATTTGATAAAAACTGCTGGGAAAATTGTAAATTAATGTGGCAGAAGGTAGGTATGGACTCACACTTAAAACAAGATCAAAATAGGTTCATGATTTAGGTAAAGATCAAGATTATAAAGAAATTAGAAGAACATAGGATAGATTATCTCTCAGACTTGTGGAGGAGTAAGGAATTTGTGACCAAAGAAGTAGAGATCATTATTAATCACAAAATAGAAAACTTTGATTATATCAAATATTATCAAATTAAAAACTTTTGTACAGACAAAAATAATAGAGACAAGATTAAAAGGGAAGCAATAAACTGGGAAAGCATTTTTACAGTTAAAGGTTCTGATAAAGGTCTCATTTCCAAAATATATAGAGAATAGCCTCTAGCCATTCTCCAATTGATAAATGGTCAAAGGCTATGAAAAACAATTTTCAGATGATCAAATTGAAACTATTTCGAGTTGTATGAAAAGGTCTCCCAAATCATTATTGATCAGTGAACTGCAAATTAAAACAACTCTGAGATACCACTACACACTTGTCAGATTGGCTAAGACGACTGGAAAAGATAATGACAAATTAGAGGGGATGTGGGAAAACTGGGACTTTGATCCATTGTTGTTGAAGTTGTTAATGGATCCAATTATTCTGGACAACAATTTGGAACTGTGCTCAAAAAGTTATAAATCTTTGCATATCCTTTGATCCAGTAGTCTTACTACTGGGCTTATATCCCAAAGAGATCTTAAAGAAGGGAAAGAGGCCAGTATGTGTAAGAATGCTTGTGGCAGCCCTTTTTGTAATGGCTAGAAACTGGAAAATGAATGAATGCCCTTCAATTGGAGAATGGTTGGATAAATTGTGGTATATGAATGTTGTGGAATATTATTGTTCTGTAAGAAATGGTCAGCAGGATGAACACAGAGAGGCTTGGAGAGACTTACATCAATTGATGCTAAGTGAAATGAGCAGAACCAGGAGATCATTATATACTTCAACAATGATAGTATATGAGGATGTATTCTGATGGAAGTGGTTATCTTCAACAAAGAGAAGATTTAACTCAGTTCCAATTGATCAATGATAGACAGATGCAGCCACACCCAAAGAAGGAACACTGGGAAAGGAATATAAACTCTTTGCATTTTCGTTTTTCTTCCTAGGTTATTTTTATCTTCTGAATCCAATTCTCCCTGTGCAACAAGACAACTATTTGGTTCTGCACATATATATTGTATCTAGGATATATTATAACATATTTAACATGTATAAGACTGCTTCCATCTAGGGAGGGGGTAGAGGGAGGGAAGGGAAAAGTCGGAACAGAAGTGAGTACAAGGGATAATGTTTTTAAAAAAATTACCCAGGCATATATTCTATCAAGAAAAAGTTATATAAAAAATAAAAGAAAATAAAAAGAAAATGTACCCACAAATATTTTCTATCAATAAAAAGCTAATAAAAAAAGTATTAGAACTGATGGTCCAAAAACAGGAAGACAGACTGAATACTGAAGGCAAACTGCTCTTGGTGAGTTTCTGTTAACAGATGGAAAAAGACGCCACAAATAAGCAAAATAAAATCCTCTGAATAAGTGGAGTGCCAACCAATCAAAAACATAATGTCAGGTGATTAAAAGTGATATACTATTTAACTCAAATAGTTACTTTTCAGATGTTTTGAAAAGGGATTCTGTAAGTCATTCTCAGAAAAATGAGAATCACAGAAGTTCCAAGGATATGAAATTTCCAAGAAATTATCCTTACTAATCCCTGCCAGTGAGTAAAAATCCCTTATTCTCCACAGAGGTGGGAAAGAGTCCACTAAAAGAAGATGAAGCTGCTGAAGCTTCAGCTGAACCAGGAAGTGGATCTGACACTGGCTCTAAGGTTGGAGTTGTCCTAGAAAAACCAGTCGCCAAGAAGCCATCTGAACCACCTGTAGACAAAGAGGAAGCCACACAAAGTAAGAAAGGTAGGGGTTAATATTCTGGATTTACTGTACGTAGATTATTTGCTCAATTTCTTACATGCCAATCCTCATTAGAATAGGTAAGCAATATAAATGGTAAAATCATGCAATAACAAAATTCACTGTCTGTGATTAATCTTCTCAGTAACCAGAATCTACAAGATGTTGTCATTTTCTCCTTTAATCAGTGTATCAATTTCCCCAAGGGCTGAAAGGGATTGATTAGGTTTGTGTCTTAATTGTGTCTTAATGGTCTTTGTATTTAATTGTAAATTCCTACTTTTTTTTTTTCAAAGCCTAAAATTTTGAGGATTGAATATTCCCATATAAAATCCATATATAAATGATTTTTCCTTTTTTCTATCATTTTGAATTATTATAACTAACATCCTTGACACATACAATTTCCTGAAACTTTTGTTATGTTAATCTTTTCACTGCTGAATCATGCTCCATTTTATCATATTTACACTAATAGTTAAATAATTTTTAAAATGAATTTCAAATTAATGCCTGGAATATTATTCATTTGTCTTAGTTACATGTTTCCTTGATTTATTCAGAGTAGCTTCTTGACTTACTGAATGTTTTTTTTAAACCTTCCCCACCTATTTTAGTAATACATTCTTAGGAGCACCACATGTAGCTAGAATTTCATAAGAGGGTTAGAGCTGATGGTCCCAAACAGGAAGACAGGCTGAATACTGAAGGCAAACTGCTGTTGGTGACATTATGTTAACAGATAGAAAAAGATGCCACCAATAAGTAAAATAAAATCCTCTAAATAAGTGGAATTTGAGTGCCAATCAATCAAAAACATAATGTCAGGTGAATAAAAGTGATATACTATTTAACTCAAATAGTGACTTTCAGATATTTTGAAAAGGGATTCTGTAAGTCATTTTCAGAAAAATGAGAGTCCCAGAAGTTCCAAGGATATGAAATTTCTAAGGAATTATCCTTACTAATCCCTGCCAGTGAGTAAAAATCCCTTATTCTCCACAGAGGTGGGAAAGAGTCCACTAAAAGAAGATGAAGCTGCTGAAGCTTCAGCTGAACCAGGAAGTGGATCTGACACTGGCTCTAAGGTTGGAGTTGTCCTAGAAAAACCAGTCCCCAAGAAGCCATCTGAACCACCTGTAGACAACGAGGAAGCCACACAAAGTAAGAAAGGTAGGGGTTAATATTCTGGATTTACTGTACGTAGATTATTTGCTCAATTTCTTACATGCCAATCCTCATTAGAATAGGTAAGCAATATAAATGGTAAGATCATGCAATAACAAAATTCACTGTCTGTGATTAATCTTCTCAGTAACCAGAATCTACAAGATGTTGTCATTTTCTCCTTTAATCAGTGTATCAATTTCCCCAAGGGCTGAAAGGGATTGCTTAGATTTGTGTCTTAATTGTGTCTTAATGGTCTTTGTATTTAATTGTAAATTCCTACTTCTTTTTTTTTTCAAAGCCTAAAATTTTGAGGTTTGAATATTCCCATATAAAATCCATATATAAATGATTTTTCCTTTTTTCTATCATTTTGAATTATTATAACTAACATCCTTGACACATACAATTTTCTGAAACTTTTGTTATGTTAATCTTTTCACTGCTGAATCATGCTCCATTTTATCATATTTACACTAATAGTTAAATAATTTTTAAAATGAATTTCAAATTAATGCCTGGAATATTATTCATTTGTCTTAGTTACATGTTTCCTTGATTTATTCAGAGTAGCTTCTTGACTTACTGAATGTTTTTTTTTAAACCTTCCCCACCTATTTTAGTAATACATTCTTAGGAGCACCACATGTAGCTAGAATTTCATAAGAGGGTTAGAGCTGATGGATCCAAAACAGGAAGACAGGCTGAATACTGAAGGAAAACTGTTGGTGACATTATGTTAACAGACAGAAAAAGATGCCACCAATAAGTAAAATAAAATCCTCTAAATAAGTGGAATTTGAGTGCCAATCAATCAAAAACATAATGTCAGGTGAATAAAAGTGATATACTATTTAACTCAAATAGTGACTTTTCAGATATTTTGAAAAGGGATTCTGTAAGTCATTTTCAGAAAAATGAGAGTCCCAGAAGTTCCAAGGATATGAAATTTCTAAGGAATTATCCTTACTAATCCCTGCCAGTGAGTAAAAATCCCTTATTCTCCACAGAGGTGGGAAAGAGTCCACTTAAAGAAGATGAAGCTGCTGAAGCTTCAGCTGAACCAGGAAGTGGATCTGACACTGGCTCTAAGGTTGGAGTTATCCTAGAAAAACCAGTCCCCCAGAAGCCATCTGAACCACCTGTACAAAAAGAGGAAGCCAAGCAAAGTAAGAAAGGTAAGGGTTAATATTCGAATGTAGTAGATTATTTGCCAACAATGCCAATCCTCATTAGAATAGGTAAGCAATATAAATGGTAAGATCATGCAAATAAAATTCACTGTCTGTGGTTAATCTTCTAGTAAAGAATCTAAAGATGTTGTTTTTTCCTTTAATCAATAATTTCCAAGGGCTGAAAGGGATTGATTAGGTTTGTGTCTTAATTGTGTCTTAATGGTCTTTGTATTTAATTGTAAATTCCTACTTCTTTTTTTTTTGAAAGCCTAAAATTTTGAGGTTTGAATATTCCCA
>NW_022290871.1:0-9883 GCF_902635505.1 Sarcophilus harrisii | reverse complement strand
GGAATCTTTTATGACCAAAGAAACTAGAGATCATTACTGATCACAAAATAGAAAATTTCGATTATATAAATAAAGTTTTTGTAAACAAAACTAATGTAGAGAAGATTAGGGAAGAAAAACTGGGAAAAATATTTTAAGCAAAGGTTATGATAAAGGCCTCATTTCCAAAATACATAGAGAATTAACTCTAATTTATAAACAATCGACTCCAATTGAAAATGGTCAAAGGATATGAAAGACAATTTGATGAAGAAATGGAAACTATTTCAGTCATATGAAAAGATGCCCAAGTCATTATTAATCAGAGAAATGCAAATTAAGACAACCTAAGATACCACACACCTGTCAGATTGGCTAAGATGACAGGAAAAAATAATGATGATTGTTGAAGGGATGGGGAAAACTGGGACATTGATGATTGTTTGGAGTTGTGAAGGAACCAACCATTTTGGAGAGTGTTTGGAACATGTCAAAAAGTTATCAAACTGTATACCCTTTGATCCAGCAGTGTTACTACTGGGATATTCCCAAAGAGATTATAAAGAAGGGAAAGGACCGTATGTAAAATGTTTTGGGACCCTCTTTTGTAGTGGCTAAAAACTGAAACTGAATGGATGTCCATCAGTTGGAGAATCGTTGAATAAATTTGGGTATAGAATATTTGGAATATTACTGTTCTGTAAGAAATGACCAACAGGATAATTTCAGAAAGGCCTGGAGATTTACACGAACTCTGCTGAGGAAAGAGGGACCAGGAGATCATTATAACTTCAACAAAATACTATATGATGACCAGTTCTGATGGACCGGCCATCCTCAGCAACGAATCAACCAAATGATTTCTAATGGAGCAGTAATGAAGTGAACTAGCTATGCCCAGAAAAAGAACTCTAGGAGATGACTAAAAACCATTACACTGAATTCCCAATCCCTATAGTTATGCACACCTGCATTTTTGATATCCTTCACAAGCTAATTGTGATTATAATATTGTGATTATTGTGAATAATTGTAATTATTGTGAATAATTGTGATTGTAATATTTTTGATCGATTCTTTTGTACAAAAATAACGTATTTTGGGTATATTATTGTGTATCTAATTTATATTTTAATATATTTAAATCTACTGGTCATCCTGCCATCTAGGGAGGTAAGAGGTGAAAATTGGAAGAAGAGGTTTGGCAATTGTTAATGCTGTAAAGTTACCCATGTATATATCCTGTAAATAAAAGGCTATTAAATAAAAAAAATAAAAAAAAGGGAATCTTCCCCGGAGCAGGTTGTGGGGGGGTTTGCTGGAGGCAGCCTTGATTTCAGTTGAGTAATCACCTTCAATGCAGCCAGGTGTGAAGAAGTCGCAGTCCTTGATTGTCTCTTTCCCAGTCCAAGTTGTGACCCATAACATCTCCTTGGAGGATTCAATCAATCATCAGGAACCCTGCTCAAGGAGCGATTGTGCAAAAATGTACTGAGTTAAATTGCAAGTGCTGACAAACGCCCCAGCTCTCTGGCCTGCCCTGGGTAGGAGTGTCCTGGCCCCGCCCCTCCACCCCCCCACCGAGGGAGCTAAAAAGGAGCTCCTGAGCCCATGGCTGCTATTGACAGGGAGATAGGTGGACCGGCGACAGTCCAAGGATCGTTCCTGTGATTTGCTCAAGTCAAGAGCGTGTGCGCGACGCCAGGATGGGCAGAGACCCAGCAAGCGGCTTAGGGATTCCCTGGACTCTGGATCGGCTGAGCGACATGCTGATAAGGCTGGAAGAGGGACATTTTATGGATGGCTTGGAGTGTCTGCAGGAAGGGGCTGGGACCATCCGCAGCTCCTTTCGGCGCCTGCGGCAAAGACAGCTTTCCCGCAGGGGAGAGGTCGCAGACCCCTTGGGTGAGGAGCAGTTCCTGGAGGCTTTGGGGAGGATCGGCAGGTCCCTGCACCAGCTGCGCCCCAGACGCCTGTGCCAGCTCCTGGATGACGCGCTCGACAGCATGGCTGAGAAGGACGATACGCTTCCCACCCTGGGCACTCTTGCTCAGATGCAGAGCATCCTGGACGAGCTGGCAGCTGCGCACGTCTTCAGCCGACTGCGGGACTTGGCCCAGGTGCTGCAGGAGGTGCGGCCTCCGGGAGGCTTCCATCCTGAATCCTACCACCCCAGCCTGGCTGCCAGGCTGCACAAGCTCTATGTGCTGCCCGTTCTCGCCCTCCTAGAAGAGGTCCTGGACTTTATGTTTAGCCCAACCAACGTCGAGGAGCTCCTTTGGCTGCAGTTCTTTGTCCACTTCCAGCATACTGCACCAGCAGCTTAGAGCTCCATCTGCTCCTTAGCGCTCCATTTGCTTGCCGGCCTTCAATTCCCCCAGCTCCTGTTTGCCAACCTGCTGCGGACTCTGCCTTTTCTTTTCTGGCAGGCTCCATCGCTAGCCCAGGGAACTCATTGCTGTGGGTTTCCCGGCTGCTTTCTTTCCTAGAAAGAAAAACGAACCTCTATGCTCTCTGAAGCCTTCACCCCTTTGCTTCCAGAGCAGCAACTCGCTGCAGAGCAAGAAACAGTTCTTTTTTTTTTTTTTGTTTTTTTTTTTTTGTTTAGTGAATGTGGGTTTATTCCAATGAGGTTTTGAGACGCCTCTGATGGCTTAATCTTTTTAATTTTTTTTGCTTGTTTTTTGTTTATTTCCTTTTTTTTGGCTTTTTTTTTTTAAATGAAAGTGGGTTTATTCCAGTAGGGGTTTGCGATGGCTCTGATCGCTTAGTCTTTTCTGTTTTTCCTAATGAAAGTGGGTTTATTGCAATGAAGAGTAGGGTTAGGGACGGTTCTGATCACTTAGTCTTTTTTTTTTTTTTTTTTTCTAAAGAAACTGGGTTTATTCCAGTGTGGGTTTCTGATGAGTCTGAAGGCTTAGTTTTTGTTTTTGTTTTTTAATAACGAAAGTGCATTTAAACCACTGAGGGTTTGGATTGGCTCTGAGCACTTAGTTTTTTGTTTTTGTTTTTGTTTTTTTAGGGAAAGTAATTTTACTACAGGGAAGGTTTGAGATGGCCCTGATAACGTAGTTTTTTCTTTGTTTGTTTTTTTTGTTTTTGTTTTGTTTTTTTTTATAATGAATGTGTGTTTGTTTTAGTGAGGGTTTGGGATGGCTCTGATGGATTAATCTTTTTTTGGTTGTTATTTTGTTTTGTTTTTGTAATGAATGTGGACTTATTCCAGGGAAGGTTTGGATGGCTCTGATAGCTCAGGTTTTTTGTTTGTTTGTTCGTAATGAAAGTGGGTTTATTCCCTTGAGGGTTTGGGATGGCTTTGATCACTTAGTCTTTTCTTTATTTTCCTAATGAAAGTGAGTGTATTCCAGTGAGGGTTTGGGATGGCTCTGATCACTTAGTTTTTTGTTTTTGTTTTTGTTTTTTTTAGTGAAAGTAATTTTACTCCAGGGAAGGTTTGAGATGGCCCTGATAAGGAAGTTTTTTTTTTTTTTGTAATGAATGTGTGTTTGTTTTAGTGAGGGTTTGGGATGGCTCTGATGGATTAATCTTTTTTTGGTTGTTATTTTGTTTTGTTTTTGTAATGAATGTGGACTTATTCCAGGGAAGGTTTGGATGGCTCTGATAGCTCAGGTTTTTTGTTTGTTTGTTCGTAATGAAAGTGGGTTTATTCCCTTGAGGGTTTGGGATGGCTTTGATCACTTAGTCTTTTCTTTATTTTCCTAATGAAAGTGAGTGTATTCCAGTGAGGGTTTGGGATGGCTCTGATCGCTTAGTTTTTTGTTTTTGTTTTTTTCTAATGAAAGTGGGTTTATTCCAGTGAGTGTTTGGCCTGGCTCTGATCACTTAGTCTTTTCTTTTTTTCCTAATGAAAGTGAGTGTATTCCAGTGAGGGTTTGGGATGGCTCTGATCGCTTAGTTTTTTGTTTTTGTTTTTGTTTTTTTTAGTGAAAGTAATTTTACTCCAGGGAAGGTTTGAGATGGCCCTGATAACGTAGTTTGTTTTTTTTTTTTGTTTTTTGTTTTTTTTTTGTAATGAATGTGTGTTTGTTTTAGTGAGGGTTTGGGATGGCTCTGATGGATTAATCTTTTTTTGGTTATTATTTTGTTTTGTTTTTGTAATGAAAGTGGCCTTATTCCAAGAAGGTTTGGATGGCTCTGATAGCTCAGGTTTTTTGTTTGTTTGTTCCTAATGAAAGTGGGTTTATTCCCTTGAGGGTTTGGGATGGCTTTGATCACTTAGTCTTTTCTTTATTTTCCTAATGAAAGTGAGTGTATTCCAGTGAGGGTTTGGGATGGCTCTGATCGCTTAGTTT
This sequence comes from Sarcophilus harrisii, assembly GCF_902635505.1. Lineage (NCBI taxonomy): Eukaryota > Metazoa > Chordata > Mammalia > Dasyuromorphia > Dasyuridae > Sarcophilus > Sarcophilus harrisii. Next base: position 5,591 of record NW_022290871.1, on the reverse strand, counting down.
TTTGTTTTTGTTTTTGTTTTTTTCTAATGAAAGTGGGTTTATTCCAGTGAGAGTTTGGCCTGGCTCTGATCACTTAGTCTTTTTTTTTTTTTTTAACTTTTTATCGACAGAGCCCATCCCTGGTTAGCATTTTTACATTATTCCTTGCACTCACTTCTGTTTTGACTTCTCCCCTCTCTCCCATCATCCCTCCGCCACATGGCAAGCAGTCCTAGACAAGTTAAATATGTCACAGTGTATCTTAGAGACAATATATGTGTGCAGAACCGAACGCTTCACTTGTTGCACAGGAAGAATTGGATTCAGAAGATAAAAATAACCTCGAAAGATAGACACAAATGCAAGCAGTTTAGATCCATTTCCCGGTGTTCTTTCTTTGGGTGTAGCTTCTTGGGTCTATCCTTGATGAATTGAATCTGAGTTAGATTTCTTTTTATTGAAGAAATCCACTCCCATCGGAATCCATCCTCATACAGTGTCGTTGTTGAGGTTTATCATGATCTCGTGGTTCTGCTCATTTCACTTAGCATCAGTTCATGTAAGTCTCGCCAATCCTCTCTGTATTGCTCCTGCTGGTCATTTCTTCCAGAACAATAATATTCCATCCCATTCCTATTCCCCAATTGACTCAACCATTCTCCAACTGATGGGCATCCATTCATTTTCCCAGCTTCTAGCCCCTAGAAACCGAGCTCCCACAAACATTTTCACACATACAGGTCCCGTTCCCTTCTTTAGTATCTCTTTGGCATAGAAGCCCAGTAGAGACACTGCTGGATGGAAGCATCAAAATGCACCGTCTGGAGACTTTTTAAAGTTCCAACTGGCGAGACAGTTTTTTGCCCAACGAGTTCCCCCGCTTCCCGCCACAGTCTGAAGCAGTAGACTGCTGCTGAGCTTCCTTCAATCGTCTTGGCCCTGCAGGAAGGGATGACAGATGTGAGGGCAGGCCAAGCCACGCCATACGGCCTTGGACCCAATGCCATGGGCGGGCTTGGCAAGCCGAACACGGATGCTCAGCCAGAGCCACAAGGAGGCGCGTGCCGGGCAAGTTGCACCATACGCACCATCCCCGTGGGCGTCATTGCCCCTGCAACCCCCCACGGGGAAAGCCCATTGCACTCAGCCATCAGCCCGGACACTCATGGGAATGGACACTCAGCCTGACAGCTACTCCTCAACCTGCTCCTCCCGTAATTACTGCTTTCTTTCCCCCCGAGGCCTTCTCTGGTTTTGGCCAAACACTGGCAGAGACAGTTTTCCACCATCACCCTGGCAAAACCATTCCTTCCAAAGATTTCTCCCCAGCTCCCGCCACTTGCTGTCCTCCCACAAACCATCCTCCCCCTTCCCCTGCAGCCCGACCCTCCCACTCCCACCCCGCCCTCGGGGCTCGGATTCCAAGCACGTCACTCTAGGTTCAAGGCAAGCACATCCCCGTTTGGGATTGGCTAAGAAATAGATTCCTTGATCACTGTCATCCATTAGGTTCCCAATACAAAAGAGTCAATGAGGACAGCAACCTAGCGAGCGTTTGCCAAACCCAAAGATGGGAAAACTGGAAATGAGAAAGGCGCAAATTCGGCAGGCAGGAACTAGGCCTGGACCCACCCATATCCAAAAGATCGGATCCAGATGGGTCCGTGATTTAGGCATAAAGAACGAGTTCATAAATAAATGACAGCAACAGAATGGAGTTGACTTTTCAGACTTGAGGAGGAGCACGGGATTTGTGACCAATGACGAACTAGAGATCCCTATTGGTCACAAAAGAGAAACTTTTGATTACAGCCAATTCCAAAGCCTTTCTTACAATCAAAACGAATGCAAACGAGATGAGCAGGGAAGCAACGAACTGGGCAAACATTTCTCCAGCGAAACCTTCCGAGAAAGGCCTCATGTCCAAAAGAAATGGAGAATTGAGTCTCATTGACAAGAAATCAAGCCGTTCTCCTCTTGATCGATGGTCAAAGGATTTGAACGGTCAATTTTCAGATGATGACATTGAGCCGATTTCCACTTCTACGAAAGAGGGTCCCAAATCACGGTTGATCAGAGAAATGCAAATTAAGACCGCTCTGGGATACCACTACACACGTGTCAGATTGGCTAAGATGACAGGAACCAACAATGATGAATATTGGAGGGGATGGGGGACAACCGGGACATTGATGCATTGTTGGTGGAGTTGTGAAGGAATCCAACCATTCTGGAGAGCAATCTGCAACTATGCCCCCAGCGTGTTCAAACTGTGCATACCCTTTGATCCAGCAGGGCTGCGGCTGGGCTGATATCCCAAAGCAATACAAAAGAAGGGAAAGGGACCTGTATGTGCCAAAACGTTTGTGGCAGCCCTTTGTGTAGTAGTCAGAAACTGGAAAATGAATGGATGCCCATCAATGGGAGAATGGTCGGGTTCAATGTGGTAGATGAATGTTATGGGATAGGATGCTTGCTTCTGGATGAAATGACCAGCAGGATGAACCCAGAGAGCCTTTGGCGACACTTCCCCGAACTGATGCTGAATGAAATGAGCAGAACCAGGAGATGATTATCCACTTGAACAACAACAGAGTAGGAGGATGTATTCTGACGGGAATGGATAACTTGGACAAAGAGAAGATCTAATTGAGTTCAGCTGATCAACGATGGACAGAATCAGCTACAGCCAGAGAAGAAACACTGGGAAAAGAGGGTAAACTCTTTGCAATTTTGTTTTTTCTTCCCAGGTTATTTGAATTTTCTGGATCCAATTCTTCCTGGGCAACAAGAGAACTGTTCGGTTCTGAAGACATATATTGTATCTGGGTTATCCGATGGGATGTTGAACATGTATAAGACTGCCTGCCATCTAGGGGAGGGGGTGGAAGGGAGGGAGGGAAGGGAAGAACCGGAACAGAAGTGATTGCCAGGAATAATGTAGTACAAATTTACCCATGCATAGGTACTGTCAAGGAAAAGTTAGAATTCTAAGAAATAATTGTACTTCACTCCATTCTTGTCTGATTCTTCATCTTTTTTCCTCAAGTTTATTGGGAGGCCGTCAGGGGATCCTCCTGCTCTGCCTTCTTCTAAATTATATATTTTCCTAAAGCTAGGTGTACGAAATTATATGTATAAAGTGTAGCTTTGGGAATTGAGTCAGGTCCATTTTCATTGTAGAATTGACCCTGTGGCTCTCCTACGCATTTCCACTCCTCTACATCCCCTTCTTTTTCCTTAGAGAAACAAGGAGATGTATACTGTGCAGTTTCTAAAAGTTCAATGATCTGCTCCCAAATGATGATCCAACCTTGGCTTTTCTTCTGAAAAGCCTGACGATGCCCTCTCCACCTTTCCCTTGAATTGGCCAAGAAGGCTGTTCTCTAAACATCTGTGCCATTTGAGCTGAAGTACTCCTTCAGTCCTTTAACAAAGTTTGCTTGTCTGTTTTGCAACTGACGCTGATTTCTGGATGGAAGAGACTTTTGCGCTGAAATAAGCAGGATCAGAGACTTTTCCCCTGAAATCAGGACTTTTGCCCCCTCCCCCAGCCCCCCTGCTGGGCGCCGACATGCAACCTTCTTCTCTAAAATGGAATCTTCCCGGGAGCAGGTTGTGTGTGTGTGTGTGTGTGTGGGGGGGGGTTTGCTGGAGGCAGCCTTCATTTCAGTTGAGTAATCACCTTCAATGCAGCCAGGTGTGAACAAGTCCCAGTCCTCGATTGTCTCTTTCCCCGTCCATTGGACCCAAACATTCCCTTGGAGGATTCAACAATCATCCGGGACGCTCAAGGAGCAAGAGGCCATGAATTCCACTGAGAACACCTCCTTTCAATGCTGGAGCAAACAGGCCCCAGCCTTTCTTCCTGCCCTGGGTAGAGTCCCACCCCCTCCACCCCCAAAGGGAGCTAAAAGGAGCCCTGAGCCCATGCTATTGACAGGGAGATAGGTGGACCGGGACAGTCCAAGGATGGTTCCTGTGATTTGCTCAAGTCAAGAGCGGTAACGCCAGGATGGCAGAGACCACAAGGGTTTAGGATTCCCTGGACTCTGGATCGGCTGAGCGAGATGCTGATAAGGCTGGAAGAGGGACATTTTATGTTTTTCATGACATGCTGTCCTATATATGTTGAATATGTTGTAGTATATCCTAGATACAATGTATGTGTGTAGAACCAATCAGTTTTCTTGTTGCACAGGAAGAATTGGATTCAGACGGTAAAAATAACCCGGGAAGAAAAACAAAAATGCCCTCTACTCACCAAGAGGGTCTGAGCTGGACACCTTACCATCCTCCTGCTCCTTGGACGTCTCTGAAGCAGCTCCCTCCAGTTGCTCTCCTCCCCTCAGAGCACCCTGAACAGATGTTTAAGTACAGCAAGATTTATTAAGCCCTGTAATCTTTTAAGGGTCTGAATTTTTCAAGTTAATTTTCATGTATACATCCATTAATCAACTATACCAGCTTTTGTTTTTTACCCCATCAGGTACAGGCTAAATAAAAAATATTAATCTTTGGGGAAACAATTATTGTTTCTTTTTTTCCCTCTGTCATTTTGTTCCCCTCCTCAGGTTTTTTTCCCTTCAGATTTTGCCGTATACCTAAAATCATCTAACAACTCCATTTTCTTGTGATGTGGGGACCGCTCAGGCAAGAGGTGCGGGAAACCCCATTCACAGTAGAGAAGCAGAGGGGAGGCTCAGCCTCCTTAATGGAGCGTGGTTAAAACCAGGACCCCCAAGTGTCCTCAGCCCCAAGCCCTATCCATTGTCTGTGAATCCCAACGCCTAGATGTGTCATGGTCCCATTAATTTAACAGCTTGTATAGCAACCTGAGGCAAAGGATGGTACTGTGCAAAAGCATTTTTCATTATTTTTATCATAATTGTCATTAAGCATGGAAGACACAAAAGCAGCAGTAGAATTATAGTTACTCCAATTATGACACTATGAAACCAAGAGGGCAAAGTGGGTAATTTAGATTGGATCCAATTTACAAAATCTTGTGATGCATCATCAGGTAATTGAAATTGTGCAGCCATATTAATGTTTGAACTAATTTTTCCAATTTTCAATTTTTAGAAATTCCTGTCAATAATGCTCTTAAATAATCTCACCTCCAAGTGTTATTGAATGCTGTATGACAAAAAGGGTAACACATACAGGGCGATATGCATAATGACAAAGTATAGATTGTAACAAAGTGTGGAGGACCAATTCCTCTCCCAACCACTCTAATATAATCTCTAAAGCATATATCTCATACAGTCCTACACTCAAAGCTAAAAGATGATAACCCAATTCTACTTCTCTGTGAGGGCCCATCCTCAAGGATTTCATTCCCCATGAAATATATCCTTTAGGAGACCCAATCATCCCTGTGAAAAAAACAAATGGGAGCAGAATAAGTAATAAAAGTGACTTTATTTAAATAAGTGTCCATCATCTTTGTCTGGGGTGTATTGGTACTATAATGTCCCATTAACTGTGACACATTACCATATACATGAAAATCAGATATTTGTTGTCTCCACCCTACCATATGCACCACCAGTGGTCCACGTATAACCCCCCAAGTCCATTGTCCCTTTTCATCAGCCAGGTGTTGT
>NW_022290870.1:0-11902 GCF_902635505.1 Sarcophilus harrisii | reverse complement strand
CTTTGGAAAATCCATATCGAATGGCCACCAATTCTCTACAGAGCTGTAATTGGAGAGACACTTTCAAGGCTCTTCGGGATTATCCAATTATCTTTCTAAGTGTTCACTTCCAAGTTCTCTCTACTTCAAGAATACTTTGTTGAACTCCAGAATAAGAGACTGATTCGATTTGGCTTGGTGATGGCAATGCAAGTTCTTTACAAAACGACTGAAAGGTTGGCCTGTATCAGTCATCTGTAAGGGCTGAAGGTCATTCGGATTTCCAGACATAGTGCAGATTCGCTCTGGCTCTACCCTCGCCCCGAACTCCTTCACCTAGCAAGAAAATGGATTGGGTTTCTCTACCCCTCTGAAATTGGGGCAGAATCCATTTCATGCCTGCAAATGTATCCACCACCACCTCAATTGTTACCACTCAGATGGGGTAGCAGTCAGCCCAGGAAGCAGTCAGCCATACAAAGGCCGCAGAACATCCTCCCTAGGCACCCGAGGACACCCTCCAACTGGAGCACTCCAGAAAACATAGGAGGCCCCTGGGATCTGGAGGAGATCCATCCTAGCTAGAAGAGGCATCAGGTTGTATCCAATTTACAAAGGGCATAAACTCACCAGTTCTGGATGAGGCGGGCTCTGCCGCCGCACTCTCCTTTATCTAAAACAAAACAGAAAGAAAAAATAAGCAATAGCCGTCGAACATGATGTGCTTTGAACGGTGCGAATAGTCATGCTAAGAAACCTCTAGGCTTCCCCAATTACACTCAAAACCTGACCTCTCCCTCTTTGCACACAAAGAATTGGACTTGTGTCTTCTCCAAACCCAGGCCCTACCAGCTAAGGAATTGGGACAGTCTATACAAAACTTCCTTATATGCCCCATCATCTCCCAAATGGGAATGGTCCCATTGGGAATTTGGGTCCACGTCAAGGACACCATGCTATTATTTAATCATTTCTCTCCCCGAGGATTTGGTGTAGAAGAGGAATTAGTCAATCCCAAGGTTATTTTGGATGCCTGCTAGATGGACACTTTCCACCTTGGAATAGTCCCCATGGAGAGAAATTGGTCACATTATTTCTTGGGATGGCTGAAAGCTGTAGAAAAATGTCTGAATTGGCAATCAACTTTGGAAAATCTACATCAAATGGCCACCGATTCTCTGCAGGCAGTAATTGGAGAGACACTTTCAAGGCTCCTCGGGATTTCTAAGTGTTCACTTCCAAGTTCTCTCTACTTCAAGAATACTTTGTTAAACTCTAGAATAAGAGACTGTTTCGATTTGGCTTGGTGATGGCAATGCAAGTCCTTTACACAAAGGACTGAAAGGTTGGCCTATATCAGTCATCTGCAAGGGCTGAAGGTCTTGGGATTCCCAGACATGGTGCAGATTCGCTCTGGCTCTACCCTTGCCCCAAACTGCCTCACCTAGCAAGAAAATGGATTGGGTTTCTCTGCCCCCTCTGAAATTGGTGCAGAATCCATTTCATGCCTGCTAATGTATCCACCACCACCTCAATTGTTACCACTGATTGGGGGAGCACCAGGAAGAGCCGCCATATAAGGAACATCCCTCCCAGGCACCGAGGACCCTCCAACTGGAGCCCCAGAAAAATAAAACCCTGGGATCTGGAGGAGATCCATCCACTAAAGAGGATCGGTTGTTAATTTAAAAGGGGAAAAATCACAGTTCTGATGAGGCTTCGACGCACTTCCCTTTTTATCTAAAAAAAAAGAAAAAAAAATAAGAAGGGAAATGATGGCTTTGAAAGGTGAATATCTAAGAACCCCTAGGTTTCCAAATTTCCTCAAACCCTACTCTTTTGGCAACAAAAATTGGACTTTGTTTCTCCAAAACCAAGCCCAACCAGCTAAGGAATTGGGCAGTTATCAAACTTCTTTAAATCCCACTCTCCCAAATGGAAAATTCCCATTGAATTTGGGTCCAGTCAAGGACACCATCTTTTTTTTAATCATTTTCCCCAAGGATTTTGTAGATGAGGAATTAGTTAATCCAGTTATTTTGATGCCTGCTGATGGAACTTTCCCTTGAATAGCCCTTGAGAGAAATTGGTCACATTATTTCTTGGGATGGCTGAAATGGGAAAAATTCTGAATTTCAATCAACTTTGAAAACAAAAGGCCACCATTTCTGAGAGGTAATTGAGAGACATTTCGCCTTTAATTTTTGTACCCAAGCCTCTACTTCAGAATCTTTTAACCCGAATAAAGATGATCGATTTGGCTTTGGATCAAATTCTTTACACAATATGACTGAAAGGTTCCTATCGTCATCTGTAAGGGTGAAGGGCCAAGATTCCCAGACATAGAGCAGATTCGCCCGGCCACCCCTTGCCCCGAACGTTCACCACAAAAATGGATTGGGACTCTGCCCCCTTCTGTTGGTGTAGAATCCATTTCATGCCTGCAAATGTATCCACCACCACCTCAATTTGTTCCACTAGACTGGGAGCAGTCAGCCCAGGAAGCAGTCCGCCTTACAAGGGCAGAAATCTCCCTAGGCAAGGGACACCCCTCCAACTGGGCCTCCCAAAATTATGGGAGGCCCCTGGGAGGAGGAATTATCCTAGCTACAAGAGGCATCAGGTTGTATCCAATTTACAAAGGGCAGTAAACCACCGTTCTGGATAGGGGCCTCTGCCATTTTCCTTTCCTAAAAAAAACAGAAGAAAAAAATGCAATGGGTGGAAAAGTGCTTTGAAAGGGGAATAGTCATCAAGAAACTTCTAGGCTTCCCCAATTAAACCTCAAAACCACCCTTTCCCCTCTTTTGCACACAAAAATTTGACTTGTTTCTCCAAACCCAACCCTACCAGCTAAGGAATTGGGACAGTCTATACGAAACTTTTATATGCCTTTCTCCCAAATGGAATGGTCCCATTAAATTTGGGTCCACGTCAAACCATTTTTTTTATTTTTCCCCCGAGGATTTGGGTAGATGAAATTAGAAACCGGGTTATTTTGGGATTCGATGGACACTTTCCACCTTGGAATAGCCCCATGGAAAATGTCAATTATTTCTTGGGATGCAAAGCGGGAAAAAATGTCGAATTGGCAACAACTTTGGAAAATCCAAGATGGCACCAAATTTCCCTAAGGCTGTAATTGGAAAACTTAAAGCTCTTCGGGATTATCCAATTATCTTTCTAAGTGTTCACTCCCAAGTTTTCTACTTAAAATCTTTGTTGAACCTCCGAATAAGAGACTATTCGATTTGGTTGGGATGGCAATGAAGTTCTTTTACACAAACGACTGAAAGGTTGGTTATCAGTCATCTGTAATGAAGGTCATTGGGATTTCCAGACATAGTGCAGATTCGCTCGGCTCTACCTGCCCCGAACCCTTCACTGAAGAAAAATGGATTGGGTTTCTACCCTTGAAATTGGGGAGAATCCATTTTGCCTGAAAGATCCACCACCACCCAATTGTTACCATCAGATGGGGTACAGTCAGCCCAGGAAGCAGTCAATAAAAGGGAGAACATCCTCCCCAGGCACCCGAGACCCTCCAACTGGTTCCAGAAAACAAGGGCCCCGATCTGGGAGGAGATCCATCCTATAGAAGGGCACGGTTGTATCCAATTTACAAAGGGGCAGTAACTCACCAGTTCTGGATGAGGGGCCTCCCCGCACTCTCCTTTATCTAAAAAAAAAAGAAAGAAAAATAAGAAAGCGCAACATGATGGGCTTTGAACGGTGCGAATAGTCATGCTAAGAAACCCACTTCCCCAATTACCCAAAACCACCTCTCCCACTCCAAAAAAATTACTGTCTTCTCCAAACCCAGGGCCCCTACCAGCTAAGGAATTGGGACAGTCTATCGCTTCCTTATATCCCCATCATCTCCCAAATGGGAATGGTCCAAATTTTGGGTCCACTCAAACCCATTTATTATTTAATTTTCTCTCCCCAGGATTTGGGAAAGAGGAATTAGTAACCGGTTATTTTGGATGCCTTGAGACATTTCCACCTTGAATAGTCCCCATGGAAAAATTGGTCCCAAATTTTGGATGGCTGAAAGCTGTGAAAAATTCTTTGGCAACAACTTTGGAAAATCTAACGAATGGCCCCGACCGCAGAGCAGAATTGGAAGACACTTTCAAGGCCCTCGATTTCTAAGTGTTCCTTTTATCAAGAATGCTTTGTTGAACTCTAGAATAAAGACTGATTCGATTTGCTTAGTGATAGCAATGCAAGTCAACCTTACAAAGGACTGAAGAAAAGGTTGGCCTATATCAGTCATCTGCAAGAATGAAGGTCTTGGATTCCCAGACATGGTACCAGATTCACTCTAGCTCTACCTTACCCAAACGCTGCCTCACCTGAAAATGGATTGGTTTCTCTGCCCCTCTGAAATTGGTGCAGAATCCATTTCATGCCTCCAAATGTATCCACCACCACCTCAATTGTTACCACTCCGATTGGGGAGCAGTCAGCCCAGGAAGCAGTCAGCCATATAAAGGCCACAGAACAGCCTCTATTTCGGACACCCTCAGCAGAGCACTCCAGAAAACATAGGAGAGGCACCTGGGGATCTGGAGATCCATCTAGCTACAAAGAGGCATCAGGTTGTATCCAATTTTACAAGGGTAAAAGTAAACTCACAGTTCTAGATGAGGCAGGCTCTGTAGAAACACTCTCACTATCTAAGACAGAAAAAGAAAGAAAAAATAAGCAATAGCCGTGGAACATGATGTGCTTTGAAAGGTGCGAATAGTCATGCTAAGAACCCTCTAGGTTTCCACAATTACACTCAAACCCTGACCTCTCCCACTCTTTGGCACGAGGTGGACTGTGTCTTCTCAAAACCAAGCCCTACCAGCTAAGGAATTGGGACAGTCTATACGAAACTTCTTTAAATGCCTATCATCTCCCAAATGGGAATGGTCCCATTAGAATTTGGAATCCGTCAAGGACACCATGCTATTTTTAATCATTTCTCTCCCAGTTGGTGTAGATGAGGAATTATTATTCCCAGATTTATTTTGGATGCTGCTAGATGGACACTTTCCACCTTGAATAGCCCCATTGAGAAATTGGTCACATTATTTCTTAGGATGGCTATGACTGTGGAAAATGTCTGAATTGTCAATCAACTTTGGAAAATCCACATCGAATGGCCACCAATTCTCTGCAGAGAAGTAATTGGAGAGACACTTTCAAGACACTTTCAATTATCTTTCTAAGTGTTGACTTCCAAGTGCTCTCTACTTCTAGAATGCTTTGTTGAACTCCTGAATAAGAGACTGATTCGATTTGGCTTGGTGATGGCAATGCAAGTTCTTTACACATATATGACTGAAAGGTTGGCCTATATCAGTCATCTGTAAGGGCTGAAGGTCATTGGGATTCCCAGACATAGAGCAGATTCAGCATGTGGCTCTACCATTGCCCCGAACACTTCACCGAGCAATAAAATGGTTAAGATTCTCTGCCTCAGAGGTAATTGCAGAATCCATTTCATACAAATGTATCCACCACCTCAATTGTTACCCATAGACTGGGTAGCAGTCTGGCCAGGCTTGATCCGCCTTACAAGGCCACAGAGGCTCTCTCCCTAGGCACCCGAGGACACCTCCAACTGGAGCACTCTAGAAAACATAGGAGGCCCCTGGGATCAGGAGGAGATCTATCCCTAGCTACAAGAGGCATCAGGTTGTATCCAATTTACAAGGGCAGTAAACTCCCACCAGTTCTGGATGAGGCAGGCTCTGCCAAACGCACTCTCCTTTATCTAAAACAAAAACAGAAGAAAAAATAAGCAATAGCGGTGGAACACGATGTGCTTTGAAAGGTGTGAATAGTCATGCTAAGAAACTCAAGAGCTTCCACAGTACACTCAAAACCTGACCTCTCCCACTCTTTTTGCACACAAAAGAATTGGACTTTAGCTTCTCAAGCAAGCCCTACCAACTAAGAAATGGTGGGACGGTAAAACTTCTTTATGCCTCATCATCTGGGTAGTATGGTCCATTGGGAATTTGGGATGCATCCAAAGGACACCATGCCATTTTAATCATTTCTCTCCCCGAGGATTTGATGTAGATGAGAAATTAGTTAATTTCAAGGATATTTTGGATGCCTGCTAGATGGACACTTTCCACCTTGGAATAGCCCCCTTGGAGAGAAATTGCTCACATTATTTCTTGGGATGCCTAAAAGCTGTTGAAAAATGTCTGAATTGGCAATCAACTTTGGAAAATCCACATCGAATGGCCCCCAATTTCTCTGCAGAGCAGTAATTGGAGAGATACTTTCAAAGACACTTTGGTATCTTTCTAAGTGTTCCTTCACGTATTCTCTCTACTTCTAGATATGCTTTATTGAACTAGTAGACTGAGAACCAGTTCCGTTTCCTTAGTGATGCTTAATGCAAGTTCTTTGCACAAATGACTGAAAGGTTGGCCTATATCACTCATCTGTAAGGAGCTAGAAGGTCTTTAGGATTCCCAGACATAGTGCAGATTCATCTGGCTCTACCCTTACTTAGAACTGCTTCACCTAGCAATAAAAGGGATTGGGTTTCTCTGCCCCTCTGAAATTGGTGCAAGAATCCATTCCATGCCTCAAATGTATCACCACCACCTCAATTATTACAACTCAGATTGGGTAGCAGTCCAGCCCAGGAAGCTGATAAGCCATACTAAGGCCTGAAACATCCTCCTAGCCTCCCGAGGACACCCTCCAACTGCAGCACTCCAGAAGCATGGGAGGCCTAGGATCTGGAGGACATCCATCCCTAACTACAAGAGGCATCAGGTTGTATCCAATTTACAAAGGATGATAAACTCACAGTTCTGGATGACAGGCTCTGCCGACACTCTCCTTTATCTAAAACAAAACAGAAGAAAAAATAAGCAATAGCCAAATGGAACATGATGTGCTTTGAAAGGTGCAGATAGTCGGCGCTAAGAATCCTCCAGGCTTCCACAAAATTACACTCAAAACCTGACCTCTCCACCCTTTTGCACTACAAAGAATTGGACTGTGTCTTTCTCCAAACCTACCATCTAAAAAATTGGGACAGTCTATACAGAAACTTCTTTATATGCCCCCATCATCTCCCAAAATGGGTATGGTCCCATTGGGAATTTGGAATCCACGTCAAGAACCACCATGCTATTTTTAATCATTTTCTCTCCCAGAGGATTTGTGGTGTAGATGAAATTTAAGATTAATCAAGGTTATTTTGGATGCCTGCTAGATGGACACTTTCCATAGATAGCCCCCATGGAGAAATTGCTCATTGACTTCTTAGGATGGCTAAAGCTGTGGAAGAAAATGTCTGAATTGGCAATCAGCTTTGGAAAATCCCACATCGAATGGCCACCCATTCTCTACCCAGAGCAATTGGAAGACAAGGAGCTCTTCAGGATTATCAATTATCTTTCTAGTGTTCCACTTCCAGTTGTCTCTACTTCAAGAATACTTTGTTGAACTCCAGAATAAGAGACTGATTCGATTTGGCTTGGTGATGGAAATGCAAGTTTTTTACACAAACGACTGAAAGGTTGGCCTGTATCAGTCATCTGCAAGGGCTGAAGGTGTTTGGATTCCCATACATGGTGCAGATTCACTCTGGCTCTACCCTTGCCCCGAACTGCTTCACCTAGCAAGAAAATGGATTGGGTTTCTCTGCCCCCTCTGAAATTGGTGCAGAATCCATTTCATGCCTGCAAATGTATCCACCACCACCTCAACTGTTACCACTCAGACTTTGTAGCAGTCAGCCCAGGAAGCAGTCGGCCATACTAAGGCCACAGAACATCCTCCTAAACTGAGGAGTTGCCTCCAACTAGAGCTCTCCAGAAAGTATAGGAGGCCCACAGGATCTGGAGATCCATCCTAGCTAGAGAGAGGCATCAGAAACCTTATCTAATTTACAAAATTTGATAAACTCACCAGTTCTGGATATGAGGGGCAGGCTCTGCCGACACTTGCTCTCCTTTATCTAAAACAAAAAACAGAAAGAAAAAAATAAGCAATAGCCGTCGAACATGATGTGCTTTGAACAGTTGCGAATAGTCATGCTAAGGAAACCTCTAGGCTTCCCACAATTACTCAAAACCTGACCTCTCTCACTCTTTTTGCACACAAGGGTGGACTTTGCTGTCTTCTCAAAGCACCAAGCCCTACCAGCTAAGGAATTGGGACAGTCTGCTGAAACTTCCCTTATATGCCCATCATCTCTCAAATGGGAATGGTCCCATTGATAATTAGAGATCCACGTCAAGACACCATGCTATTTTCTAATCATTTCTCTCCCCAGAGGATTTGGTGTAGATAGGAATTAAGATTAATCCCAAGGTTATTTTGGATTTTGCTAGATGGTTTCAGACAACCCCATGGAAGAAATTGGTCACATTATTTCTTAGGATGGCTGAAAGCTGAAAAAAATATGAATTGGCAAATCAACTTTGGAAAATCCTCATCAGATAGCCACCGATTCTCTGGAGAGCAGTAGTGGAGACACTTTCAAGGCTCCTCGGGATTTCTAAGTGTTCACTTCCAAGTTCTCTCTACTTCAAGAATGCTTTGTTGAACTCCAGAATAAGAGACTGATTCGATTTGGCTTGGTGATGGCAATGCAAGTTCTTTACACATATATGACTGAAAGGTTGGCCTATACCAGTCATCTGCAAGGGCTGAAGGTCTTGGACTCTGCCCCTCTGAAGGTGGTGTAATTTCTTTCAAATGTATCCACCACCACCTCAATTGTTACCACTCTCTTACCTTCTGTCTCTTGGCTTTAGGAAAAAGAAAGGAATAGATTTTGGTCAAATTAGTTTCCCTAGGGGATGTAGAGTTTGTTCAGATCAATCATCAGAAATATGAAGGGTCTCTTGACTTCAAAGGGGAACAGAGTTCTTGCTCTTCCTGCTCTTAGTTCTCCATTCTCTGAACATCCCATTCTAAACAGGGAGGATTTTGTCTGTTCTTCATAAAAGATAAGACTTTCTCACATGCTCTCTGCATATACTGCCCGGGGAAGAAACAAAAGGCAGCACACATGAAGGGCTTCGTGGTTGAAATCCCCATCATTCCTCTCGAAGATTCTACCTAATTTGCCTAGGGTCTTATTTCTGGGTCCTTATGGAAAGGGTTGCTAGATAAATCGAGAGACTTAGCATTTAGTCGATATTGAGATGGATCAAAATGTATGTGTAAAATCAATCATTAAAATATGTAGATATTCACTATGTATGGTATATTTCTTATGCATATTTTAATAACTTCAATAATAAATTATTTTTAAAATATAACGATTAATTTGCAAAGGCCAAAAGTAATCTAATCATTCTTCTTTAAGATTCTACCTAATTTGTATAAGGTCTTATTTCCGGGGCTTTACAGAAATGGTTGCTAGAAAATTCGAGATACTTAACATTTACTGGATATTCAGATAGATCAATATGTACATATAAAATAATTTATTAAAATATGTAGATATTATTTATGAATTATATTTGTTATGTGTATATTATTAACTTAAATATAAAAATTATTTTAAAATATATCTATTAATTTATTAGTCTATTTTATCTTCTCTAAGATTCTACCTAAATTGCCTAAGATCTTTTTTCTGAGGCTTTACTTAGAGGTTTTCTGGATAAGTCGATAGTCTTAAGATGTACTTGATATTGAGATCAATCAATATATATGTATAAAATAAATAATTAACATTTGTAGATATTGTATATATATTTAATTTCTATATATATGTATAAATATTTTAAGCAATAAATATTTTTCAATTACTTCTATTACTGTGCAAAGGCAAAAATTAATCTAAGAATGGTTGGAGGGAACAGTGTTTGTGGTGTGTATTTGTTGCGTTTTATCATTCAAAGGGAGATTACAAATATATCCCTAAGCAACAAGTTGCTACAGTACCTCTAAAATGAAGAGAGATTTAAATTAATCGGTTTCTCTGGAAAATGGGTGATAGTGGGATTACTAAAAGTCAAGTAATTACAAAGATTAAAAGCTTGACCTTTAGGCAGTTTCTCATAGTACTAGGTGAAGATTTTTTAAAAAAAATTATTTATTTAAATACACTTGTTTATTTAAATAAATTAAATTTTAAATATAAATGAAAATTTAGATATAAAATAGGAAAAGAAAATGAAAATGAAAAGAAACATTGTCATGTACAACAGAGAACACAAGGAAGGATCAAAATATGAAATAATAAAATTTCCATTTCAAAGAAAACCTATATAATAAATACTACATTGTATTCAAGGTTATTTCATCTTTTCTTTGCTTCTTTGTAAGTTTTCTTTTGTTCTTTGCTGTACTTTTTATTCTTTTTCCTTTTTCTCTCTTCTCCCAAGAATGCTACAATTAAATATGGATATATTTATATATAGCTTATGCATATAGATACATATATATATATACATATATATATATATAGATATATATAGCTATCTATAATCATACAGATATATACATTTACATTCATATGCATCTATATAAGATTATACTACACTTGTTTGTATTAATTACTTAATATTGAACACTTTGTCTTTCATAAGTCCAAGTCTCCATATTTTCCTTAATTAAACTCTGTTCTATACCATAGCAATATATGATCTGACCTTACAATCTAGTTTTAAATAGTCTAAAACAATATTAATTAATATAAGCTGACATAAAATGTAGTTTCCTATTCTTTTGATCATATCTATTTTAGCTTTTCAGTTTTTCTAATATCAATGGTTACTATATCTACTTTTTACTAATGAATTCTACTCCCTGGTCATCATTATTATGTTTTGTATATATCTTTTTTATTTTCTATTTTGGCTGACTTCTCTGTTTTTACTTTTACTTGTTCTTTTGTCCTGCTATATAATCCTATCCTAGGACCCTGCCCTTATCCTCTCCCTGTACCCTTTCCTTCCTCTTTATCCCATTCTGTAAAAATCTACTTAGGCATTTTCCTCCCTTATTCTATTCCTTTCCCTCTTATTTATCAATTTAGAAGACTTTGTACCCTTTACAGGTCATGATAAAAAAATGATATTTTCATTGTCAAATGCCTTCAAGGATATCCACAACATTAAGGTCAGCTATCTTACTGATAGTAAGATTATTTAATTTGGAAAGACTACAGAATAAGAATTCTATGGATAAGAAGTTTCAGTTATCTTGGCAGTATACTTTCTAAGGATAAACGATGTTATTAATAAGGTTGATGCATTCATTGTCAAAAGCTTCAACTCAGCTGATGTGGAGAGCTTCAGAGGAGAATCTGGGAGAAGAGGAATTAAACTAACTACCAAATTGACTACCATTATTGCTGACCATTATTGTATGCCTGTGAAACCTGGACAGTATACTAAACCATGCCAGGAAGAAATAAATGTTCCATTGAATTATCTTAGGAAAATTCTCAAAAATCAGTTGACAGGGTAAGATACCAGACACTGTGGTCCTTTCTTGAACTAAACTACCAAGCATTTCAATTCTACTGCTCAACTCTGTTGGGTTAGTCATATTGTTCTAATGCCAAATGTAAGTTTATCCAAAAGACTGTTTTATGGAGAAATCACATAGGGCAAGCATTCATATGAGGTCAGAAAAGTAATATAAAGAACACTTTCAAGTTCTCGCAGAACTTTAGAATTGGGACACTAGGTGAGTACAGTGGTTGAAACACCAGCCCTGAAGTCCAGGGAGGATCTGAGTTCAAATCTGTCTCAGACACTTAACACTTCCCTAGCTGTGTGATCTGGAAGATCACTTAACCAGGAATTGCCTCAGCAAAAACAAAACAAAAAACAAAACAAACTTCAGAATTGATTGCTTATGTTCTCTGAGCAAAGCAGAATTGAAGTAGGTCAGAAGAAATGTGAGATGCAAAAGTTAAAGAATGCTC
>NW_022290869.1:0-12250 GCF_902635505.1 Sarcophilus harrisii | reverse complement strand
TCTAATTTACCCCTGGACTCTTTGCAGTTGAGGTAAAATTCAAATTACTAGAAACCATTGCACAACTAAAGAGCATATTACTATAATTTCTATGACTAGAGAGGTATTAAGAAAGTTGGAACAGGAGCAGACCTCTTCCACTCTGAGATGTTCATAAAGCCAGTGCTCATCTTGGATATATGTCTTCTCTGCCAGACATCTGTCTTTCCTATTATTTCTCCCGTTTCTGGTTTACCTAAGTCTTTCAGTGCTTAGATCAGGTTGCTAAGATTTTTCCTAGGAATGTCTTTACTTTTCTGGGATGAGCCTTCCCTTTCATTCAGGTTGTTATGGTAAACACAAATCCCTTCAGGCAGTGCTGTTGATTGATTCCAGAAGATCTAGTTTCACTTGGTTCTGAGGAATTGACTCAATTAATAATTGTTCTTGACTAAGGATGGAATTTATTCATTTTAAGGGATTGGAATAATTGATGAAGCTCTACACTTTTACAAAAGAATACTCTCAACTCTAAAGACTGTGATATAGGAAACCTTTCTCCAACCCACCCCTCTTTAGGTCACCAGTAGAGAACATATGAAAAAATGAAACTTTCCATAAAAGAGAAATACTTTCTACCTAAAACCATCAGAAAACATTGCAAGTAATGGCAACAAGTAAAAAGTTTTCCCACTAAGACTAGGCATGAAGTAAGGATGCCCATCATCAACGTTATTATTCAATATTGTACTATAAATATTAGCTCTAGCAATAAGAGAGAAAATGAAATTAAACAAAGTAGAATAGGCAATGAGAAAACAAAACTTCTACTCTACATATGGTATACCTAGAGATTTTAGAGAATAAACTAAAATGGAATAAAATTAAAAACTATTTTAAAGAATGAATAACTCTAGCCTAGTTGGAAGATATAAAATAAACCCACATAAATCAAGAAAGAAAGAGTCAAGAATACAAGCCATGTGGCCTTCACCATGGATCTTTCATCTCTGGCCAGGAAGGGTGTGACTTGTCTTTAAAGACCATGCTTATACTTATCTCTGGAGTGGTTGCTAGTTCCTCCTGCAATGTTTGTCCATTTTATAGATGAGGAACTTAGGCAAATAAGAGTTAACTGATTTGCCCAGGGTCTTAGTGTCTAAGGCCAGCCTTGAACCCAGATTTTTCTGGCTCCAAACCCAGTGTTCTATGCACTGCACTAAGTGTTCTGTTTAGGGCCAAACAACAACAACAACAACAACAACAAAAAAAAAAACCCAAACACAGTATAGCTGGGAATATACAAAATCAGATAGTAAGGCTATAGCTGTAGTCATTGTGCTTGGTAGTAGGGCTGAGATTCCAATTGGAAGTGATTCCAATTCCAATTCACTATTCATCAGAGAAATGCAAATTAAGATAACTCTGAGATACCACTACACACCTGTCAGATTGGCTAAGATGACAGGAAAAGATAGTGACGAATGTTTGAGGGGGTGTGGGAAAACTGGGACACTGATGCATTGTTATTAGAGTTGTGAACAAATCCAACCATTCTGGAGAGCAATTTAGAACTATGGTCAAAAAGTTATCAAACTGTGCATACCCTTTGATCCAGCAGTGTTACTACTGGGCTTATATCCAAAAAAGATCTTGAAGGCGGGAAAGGGACTTGTATATGCCAAAATGTTTGTGGCAGCCCTATTTTTAGTGGTTAGAAACTAGAAAATGAATGGATGTAGAAGGAAAACTATAAACTGGGAAAACAGTTTTCCAGTCAAGGGTTCTGATAAAAGCCTCATTTCCAAAATATATACAGAAATGGCTCTAATTTATAAGAATTCAAGCCATTCTCCAGTTGATAAATGGTCAAAGGATATGAACAGACAATTCTCAGACAAAGAAATGGAAACTATTTCTAGCCATATGAGAAGATGCTCCAAGTCATTATTTATCAGAGAATTGCAAATTAAGAGAACTCTGAAATACCCTTATACACCTGTCAGATTGGCTAGAATGACAGGGAAAGATAACGTGGAATGTTGGAGGGGATGAGGGAAAACCGAGACACTAATACATTGTAGGTGGAGCTGTGAATGAATCCAACCATTCTGGAGAACAATTTGGAACTGTGCTCAAAAAGTTATCAAACTGTGCACACCCTTTCATCCAGCAGTGTTTCTACTGGTCTTATATCCCAAAGAAATCTTAAAGAAGGGAAAGGGACCTGTATGCACACGAATGTTTGTGGCAGGTCTCTTTGTAGTGGCCAGAAACTGGAAACTGAGTAGATGCCCATCAATTGGAGAATGGCTGAATAAATTGTGGTATATGAATATTATGGAAATTTATTTTTCTGTAAGAAATAACCAACAGGATGATTTCAGAAAGGCCTGGAGAGATTTACATGAACTGATGCTGAGCAAAATGAGCAGGACTAGGAGATCATTATAAACTTCAAAAACAATACCATATGATGATCAATTATGTTGGACCTGACCATCTTCAGCAATGAGATGAACCAAATCAGTTCCAATGGAGCAGTAATGAACTGAACCAGTTACACCCAGTGAAAGAACTCTGGGAGATGACTAAGAACCAATATATAGTGTTGGAATATTTACAAAGTGTTAAGCCATTGGAGTTGACTTAATCTTAGAAAGAGTTATTTTGGGCCAGAACTTGAACTAGGTATTAAGTGCAACTGATGGAAACAATGCTTGTGTTCATACCTTTAGAGAGCTCATAGGCATCTAAGTACTCAATGGAGTTCACAGTTTGGGAGATTCAGGGTCTAGAAAGAGATGTCTGAATAGACACCTTCCTTAGGGCCAGAGAGCATGCTGGGAGATATCCCACAATCCCACTCTCAGAGAAGTAGCATAAATACCGTTCCAGTGAGCGGCTCAAGAGAGTTCTGGGAAACTTCGACTGGGATTGGAGACAGAGCACTCTGGGAGATACAGAAGGTACTCACCTCAGTTTAGAGATTGAGAAGCCACGAATCAGGGCTGGTTGCAGGCTGAAGAAAGCAGAGGCAGAAGCCAAGGACAAAGCTGCAAGATCTCTTGGAGCCAGACAGAGAGATAGGCCTCAACTAACTGGGCTAATTTGTAAGGAGAAATAAACGCTTGCATTTTTACCAACTGGCTGCGATTTTGGAGTAATTATTTATTTCAACTGAGACTAAGGCTGCCTCCAGGAAAACCTTCACAACATAGAATTTCCAATCCCTATATTTTTGCCCACCTGCATTTTGGACTTCCTTTACAGGCTAACTGTACAGTATTTCAAAGTCTGATTCTTTTTGTACAGCAAAATAACGGTTTTGACATGTATATTTATTTTGTATTTAATTTATACTTTAACATATTTAACACGTATTGGTCATCCAGCCATTAGGGAAGGGGGTGGGAGGGAAAAGGGGAAAAATTGGAACAAAATATTTGGCAATTGTCAATGCTGTAAAATTATCCATGCATATAACTTGTAAATAAAAAGCTATTTAAAAAAAATAAAGTGAAAAGGAACAGCAGAGAACAAAAGAAAACCTACCAGAATGTAAAGAAAATAGGGACAGCTTTGAACATAACAAAAAAAAAAAAAAAAGAAAGAAAGAAAATGAATAGATGCCCATCAATTGGAGAATGGTAGGTAAATTGTGGCATGTGAATCTTATGGAATATTATTGTTCTGTATGAAATGACCACAGGATAAATATAGAGAGGCTTGGAGAGATATACATGAACTGATGCTGAGTAAAATGTGCAGAAGCAGGAGATCTTTAAACACTTCAACAACAATACCGTGTGAGGTTGTATTCTGATGGAAGTGGATATCTTCGATAAAGAGAAGATCTAATTCCGTTCCAATTGATTAATGATGTACAGAATCAGCTACACACGAGAAGGATCACTGGAGGAATGTGGACTAATTGCATTTTGTTTTCTTTCCAGGTTATTTTACCTTCTGAATCCAATTCTTCCTGTGCAACAAGAGAACTGTTCGTTCTACACACATGGATTTTATCTAGGATATACTGTGACATTTAACATGTATAGGACTGCTTGCCATCCTGGGGGGGGGTGGAGGGAAGGAGGAAAAGTCTGGAGACATAAGTGAGTGCAGGGGATAATGTTGCAAAAATTACCCATGCATATGTTCTATCAATAAAAAGCTATATATTAAAAAAAAAAAAAAGAAATGATGAGCAGGCTGATTTTAAAAAAAACCTGCTGAGGGAAGTGAGCAGCACCAAGAGAATATTAAGTATGAACAAGATTATGTGCTGATCACCTGTGTTGGACTTGGCTCTTTTCAGTAAGGTGGTGGTTCAAGACAATCCTACTGGTCTTGTGCTGAATTGTGGGATCCTGCCTAAAGGGAGTACCAACGCTACCTTGACCTTTAATGTACAATAAGTTTTCTATGACTTTGCAGAAACTCCCTTGCTAAGCAAGGAACATTGATTTGTGATTGTGGGAGCCAGTGTTGACCCGGAGGGTCACAGCCAGTGGCTATGTGAACAGGGATGCCTGAACAGGGCCTCTTGCTTGTGGGGGAGCGCTGAATGGCTGGATTGGCTCTCTTCCCATTGGTAGATAATGTGCATACACAATGTGGGTGAGCTGCTTCTCTGAATGGTGATTGGGGATTGTCTACTATTTATGTGCTGATCACGCTTGCAAAAATGTATTTCAACAAGGATGTACAGCATAAAAAACTGGAGCTCTTTTTATACTCTATGAGCCTTCTACCACATTCATCTCACCTTTGAGATCAAAGGGTTAATATGCCATGAACTCTTAAAAGACAGTTGCAACAGTATTGTAATAAAAAGACCCATTTCCATCCAGAAAGAGAATTATGGAGACTAGATGTGTATCAAAACCTAGTATTCCTACCTTTGTTGTTGTTCTTCTTTGTTTGCTTGGTATAAGAGGAAAGGGGTGGAGAGAAGAAAAGAGAAAGAGAACATTAAGGGAGGTTTTGGGTCAAAGCAAAATAGACCTTTGAGGAATAAAAGTATATAAAATGAGATGGATGGAAATATTCAATTAGTAATCATAACTATGAATTTGAAAGGGATGAGTTCTCCCATAAAACAGAAGTAGATTGATTGGAAGAAGGATGGATTAGAAAGCAGAATCTAATCATATGTCGTTTAGGTCAAGACACACAGCTGGTACAAAAGACATACAGAGTTAAACTAGGGAGTGGAGCACATCTATTCTGCTTCAGGTGAAGCAAAAAAGGCAGAGATACATATCATGATCTCAGACAAAGTAAAAACAGACCTATGTAAATGAATGACACAAGTAGGGAAATTAGAGTTGTATAAAAAGATGATACAGATAATGAAATCATAAAACATTTCAACATCACATTTCTCTGATAAATACCCAGAGTATTTATCAGAGTAAATACACTGGGAGTTATGTGAGATTTATAAAAATAAGAGCCATTCCCAATTGAATAATAGTCAAAGCATATGAACAGGGAATTTTTAGAAGAAAAAATCATAGTTATCTCTAGTCACTTCACAATGACATTTTTATACAAATCCATACAAAAACAACTCAGAGTTATCACTTTACATCAATCATAAATGACAAATGCTGGCATTGATGAAGGAAAATATTTGCATTAAAATTGTTGGGGGTGTTGCCTGCTAGTCCACATCCCCTCCAAGAATCATCATTATTTTTTCCTGTCATCTTAGCCAATCTGACAGGTATGTAGTGGTATCTTAAAGTTGTCTTAATTTGCATTTCTCTGATTAATTATGACTTGGAGTATCTTTTCATATGACTAGAAATAGTTTCAATTTCTTCATCTGAGAATTGTCTGTTCATATCCTTTGACCATTTTTTAATTGGAGAACGGCTTGATTTTTTATAAATTAGAGTTAATTCTCTATATATTTTGGAAATAAGGCCTTTATCAGAACCTTTGACTGTAAAAATAGTTTCCCAGTTTATTGTTTCCCTTCTAATCTTGTCTGCATTAGTTTTGTTTGTACAAAAACTTTTCAATTTGGTATAGTCGAAATTTTCTATTTTGTGATCAGTAATGATCTCTAGTTCTTCTTTCTTCATAAATTCGTTCCCCTTCCACAGGTCTGAGAGGTAAACTATCCTGTGTTCCTCTAATTTATTAATAATTTCATTCTTTATGCCTAGGTCATGAACCCATTTTGACCTTATCTTGGTGTACGGCGTTAAGTATGGATCAATGCCTAATTTCTGCCATATTAGTTTCCAATTTTCCCAGCAATTTTTGTCAAACAGTAAGTTCTTATCCCAAATCCTGGGGTCTTTGGGTTTGTCAAAGACTAGGTTGCTTTAGTTGTTGACTGATTTGTCCCTAAAACCTAACCTATTCCACTGATCAACTAATCTATTCCTTAGCCAATACCAAATGTTTTTGGTAACTGCTGCTCTATAATATAATTTTAGATCTGGTACAGCTAAGCCACCTTCATTTGATTTTTTTTTCATTAATTCCCTTGAAATTCTTGACCTTTTGTTTTTCAATATGAATTTTGTTGTTATTTTTTATTGATCATTAACATAGTTTTGTGGGAGTCTGATTGGTATAGCGCTAAATAAATAGATTAGTTTAGGTAATATTGTCATCTTTATTATATTTCCTCGCCTTATCCAAGAGCATTTAATATTTTTCCAATTGGTTAGATCAGACTTAATTTGTGTGAAAAGTGGTCTGTAATTTTGCTCATAAAGTTTCTGATTTTCCCTTGGCAGATAGATTCCTAAATATTTTATATTATCAGTAGTTACTTTAAATGGAATTTCTCTTCATTACTCTGACTGTTGGATATTGTTAGTGATATATAAAAATGCTGATGTCTTATATGGGTTTATTTTATAACCAGCAACTTTGCTAAAGTTGTGGATTATTTCTAATAACTTTTTAATAGAATCTCTGGGGTTCTCTAAGTATACCATCATATTGTCGGCAAAGAGTGATAATTTGGTTTCCTCATTGCCTATTCTTATTCCTTTAATTGCTTTCTCAGCTCTTATTGCTAAAGCTAGGGTTTCTAATACAATATTAAATGGTAATATTAGTGGGCAACCTTGTTTCACTCCAGATCTTATTGGGAATGGTTGCAGTTTGTCTCCATTACATATGATTCTTACCGATGGTTTTAAATAGATGCTGCTAATTATTTTAAGGAAAAGTCCATTTATTCCTATACTCACAAGTGTTTTTAATAGGAATGGATGTTGGATTTTGTCAAATGCTTTTTCTGCATCTATTGAGATGATCATATGGTTTTTGTTAATTTGGTTATTAATATGGCCAATTATATTGATAGTTTTCCTAATATTGAACCAGCCCTGCATTACTGGTATAAATCCTACTTGATCATAGTGTATTATCCTGGGGATGATTTTCTGTACTCTTTTTGCTAATATCTTATTTAAGATTTTATCATCAATATTCATTAGGGAGATTGGTCTATAAATTTCTTTCTCTGTTTTCAACTTATCTGGTTTAGGTATCAGTACCATGTCTGTGTCATAAAAGGAATTTGGTAGAACTCCTTCATTCCCTATTTTATCAAATAATTTATATAGCATTGGTGCCAATTGTTCTTTAAATGTTTGAAAGAATTCACATGTAAATCCATCTGGTCCTGGGGATTTTTTCTTAGGGAGTTTTTTAATTGCCTGTTCTATTTCTTTTTCTGAAATGGGAGTATTCAAGCAATGTACTTCCTCCTCTGTTAGTCTGGGAAGTCTATATTTTTGGAAGTAGTCATCCATTTCACTTAGCTTATCAAATTTATTGGCATAAAGTTGAGCAAAATAACTCCTTATTATTTCTCTAATTTCCTCTTCATTAGTGGAAAGTTCTCCCTTTTCATTTTTAAGACTACTACTAAAAGGAGGGATCTTTTTTCTAATCAGACTTACCAAAGGCTTATCTATTTTATTGGCTTTTCATAGAACCAACTCTTAGTTTATTAATTAGTTCAATAGTTTTTTACTTTCAATATTTTTAATTTCTCCTTTTAATTTTAATTTCAAATTTAGTATTTTATTGGGGGTTTTTAAGTTGGTCCTTTTTAGTTTTTTTATTTCAAGCCCAATTCATTAATGTTTTCCTTCTCTGTTCTATTCAAGTAAGCCTCTAAGGATATAAAATTCCCTCTAATTACCCATTTGGCTGCATCCCACAAATATTGGTATGACGTCTCATCATGTTATTATCTTGAGTGAAATTATTAATTGTATCTATAATTTGCTGCTTCACCCAATCATTCTTTCAGATGAGATTGTTTAGTTTCCAATTACTTTTTGGTCTATTTCCCTAACTTTTTGTTGAATGTAGTTTTTATTACATTGTGATCTGAAAAAAAAGCATTTACCATTTCTGCTTTCTTGCATTTAATTTTGAGGTCTTTATGTCCTAATATATGGTCAATTTTTGAATAGGTTCCACGAACTATTGAGAAAAAAGTATATTCCTTTCTATCTCCATTCAATTTTCTCCAAAGATCTAACATACCTAATTTTTCTAATATACTATTTACTTCTTTAATTTCTTTCTTATTTGTTTTGTGGTTTGATTTGTCTAATTCTGAGAGTGCAAGGTTGAGATCTCCCACTCTTATAGTTTTGTTGTCTATTTCTTCTTGCAACTCTCTTAACTTCTCCTTTAGGGAGTTAGATGCCATACCACTTGGTGTATACATGTTTAATATTGATATTGCTTCATTGTTTATGCTGCCTTTTAGCAGGATGTAGTTACCTTCCTTATCTCTTTTAATTAGATCAATTTTTGCTTTTGCTTGATCTGAGATAAGGATGGATACCCCGCTTTTTTGATTTCGCCTGAAGCATAATAGATTTTGCTCCAGCCTTTTACTTTTACTCTATATGTATCTCCCTGCTTTAAATGTGTTTCTTGTAAACAACATATTGTAGAGTTCTGACTTTTGATCCAGTCTGCTATCTGCCTCCTCTTTATGGGGTAGTTCATCCCATTCACATTTACAGTTAGAATTACTAATTCTGTATTTCCTGCCATCCTAATAACCTCAGATTATGCTTTACTTTTTCTTGTCTCCCCAGACCCTCTTTCCCCTTTTTGAACTTATGTACCCCACTTGTATCACGATGCTTGCCCTCTTTAGAATCCCTCCTTCCCCCCTTTTGAATCTTTTCCCCTTCCTTTCCTTATTACTCTTTTTCTTTTCCCTTTTCCTCTCCCCATTTTTTAATGAGGCAAGAGAATTTTCTTTAAAACAAATGTCAATGATTTTTTCTTTGAGCCAACTCTGATGAGAGTAAGATTCACACAATGTTCCTCCCCCTCTCTAAATTCCCTCAGATATGATAAGTTTCCTTTGCCTCTTTGTGGGATGTGGTTTCCCTCTTTTTATCCCTCCTTCCCACCTTATTCTGCCATCATCCCTTTTCCATATCTACTTCCCTTTTTTATGTTATATCAGTAAAATCAAATCATATGTGTATTCTTTTTGTATAACCACAACAGAAATACAATTCTCAAGAGTTCTTTTTACCTTTTCTGCATCTCTTGAGTCCTATCGTTGGAGATCAAATTTTTTGTTTAGTTCTGGTTTTTTCCTTAGAAACAAATGGAATTCATTTGTTTCATTAAATGTCCATCTTCTTCCCTGGAAGAAAATGCTCAGCTTAGCTGGGTAGTTTATTCTTGGCTGCATCCCAAGTTCTTGTGCCTTTCGGAATATCAGGTTCCAGGCCCTTCGATCCTTTAATGTGGAGGCAGCCAGATCTTGGTGATCCTTATTGGCACCTCGGTATTTGGTTTTTTTTTTTTTGGCTGCTTGTAAAATTTTTTCCTTAATCTGATAGTTCTGAAATTTGGCCTACAATATTCCTTGGGTTTTTATTTTAGGGTTTCTTTCAGAAGGTGTTCGATGAATTCTTTCAATGCCTATTTTACCTTCTGATTCTATTACATCTGGGCAGTTCTCTTTGATGATTTCTTGTAAAATAGCATCTAGGCTCTTTTTTCCATCATAATTTTCGGGAAGTCCAATAATCCTCAGATTATCTCTCCTAGATCTATTTTCCAAGTCTGTCATTTTTGTAAGTAGATAATTCATGGTTTTTTCCAGTTTGTCATTTTTTTGGTTTTGCTGGACTGATTCTTGCTGTCTCAATGAATCATTGGTTTCTATTTGTTCAGTTCTAATTTTTAAAGAATTATTTTCTTCATTAGCTTTTTTTGTTTCTTTCTGTATATGTCCAATTGAGTTTTTAAATGAATTGTTTTGATCTATGGAATTTTTTCCCATATCACTAATTTTTTTTTTAGTGAATCATTTTCTTTTTCCAATTCACAGATCCTACTTTCTTGTGAGTTCTTTGTCTTTTCCAACTCACAAATCCTACTTTCTAGTGAAATCTTTATTTTTTCCAATTCACAGTTCTTACTTTCCTGAGATTTTTTTACTTTTCCAATTCACAAATTTTGTTTCCTGCTTCCTGGGAATTTTTTATCTTTTCCAATTCGTATTTCAGGAAGTTGTTGCTCTCTTGTAAGGCTTCTCTTTCCTTTCCCCATTTATCTTCTAACTCTCTTTTGAGACTTTTAATGGTCTCTTCTATGAGAGCATCACATAAAAGAGGACAGTCTGGTGATTGTTTGCTGTTAGGCTCTTTAGGTTTGCTGACCTGCTCTTTTTCTGCATAGAAGCTGTGGATCTTTCTTTTCATCTTTTTATTTATGTTTTAAAGCCTTTAGGGTATGCCTCCTAGGCAAGGGGGTTACCAGCTTCCTCTGCAGAACAGGAGAGATGTAAGCCGGTTTCCAGCTCCGAGGTATGAGAGTGCTCTGAGTGAGAGTTTTCCCTTCCCCCAACAGGAGGTGGATTCAGCACTGGCTGTGCTATCGAAGTGCCCAGTAGGCCTGTGTGGGTCACCGATTGCCCTAGGTTAGAAACTAAGTGGTGAAAGTGTCACTGCCCCAGGCCAGAGCCTCTTGTGGGGCTGTGGGTATTCACAGCTGACCACAGACCTCCAATTCTACTGGAACTCTGCCCGGAACTCTGCCCCAACGTCTCTGCCCGACAAATCGGCCCTGGGAAAGCTCTATGGCCCCAAGCCAAGCCCCCCACTGCGCATATTAGAGGCTAACCTGGGCGGTGCCCTCCTGCTGTGCAGGTTCACAACTGCCCCAAGGAAAAGCCCCGTACTGCAGGTTGGGGCTGCGTGCTTGTGCTGAGATCTGTGCTTTCACTTTTGGTTTCAGGCTCTCCTCAGAACCTAATTTCTCTCCCAGTCTATGGTGATCACACCCTGGCCCTGAAACAAACATTTTTTGGAGAGACTGCAGATTTTCTTTGGCTGGTGAGTTGTTATACTTCTTATCTTTATGAATTGTAGCAGTCAAGACTATTTTTGAGGTTCGATATAATATTGATAAAGAGGGTAAGAGAAGAGCTTAGAAAGTCACGCGTGCCTTCTCCGCCATCTTGGCTCCGCCCGCCTGATGCTCCCTTCTCAATCTGTTCAGCTGAACTCCCGACTGAACCTCTGTCTGCTTCTTATATATGATCTCCCAAAGGTTAACCCCTCCTCTGAGAGAGTGGGATTATGGGTTTCCTCCCAGCATGCTCTCTGGCCCTAAGAGCTTCTTGCTTATATGAGCTCTCTAAAGGTGTGAACACAAGCATTATTGTCTATCAGTTCTACTTAGTACCTTGTTTCTTCTGGCCCATAACATCTCCTTGTAAGGTCAGATCAATCATACTGAGCCATGCTAAATTAGATAATTATTGTCTCTATGAACTCTAGTCACTTAACACTTTGTAAGGATTCCAACAGTTTCTCAACTGGGCAATGGCTGAACAAGCTGTGGTATATGACTGTGACAGAGTACTAGGTTGCTGTAAAAAATGACCAGGGTGAGGATTTCAAAAATATTGAGAAGACTTATATGAATCCACGCTAATAGAGGTGACTTGAAACAGAGGATCACTTTGTACTGGAATTCCAGTGTTGAAATCATGTTTACCTATGAAAGGCTTAGATACTCTAAAGAGTTTCCATAGCAAAACCACCTTCTCAAGTTTTTGTCTCAATTGAATTTTTGTGATGTTTTTGACATTGCCTTAAGTTTTTTTCCTGACAAAAACTGTCGGAGGCTCTTGATTACTTAACAGCCCCCAAACCATCATCTCTTTAAAGAGAGCTCCTTTCTGCCAGTCATGAATGAATGCATGTAAAATCATTTATTAAGTTGTTTACAA
>NW_022290868.1:0-14681 GCF_902635505.1 Sarcophilus harrisii | reverse complement strand
AAAAAGCAAAGTTCACATCCAAAGTCTCCAAGAAAAGTAAGAATTGGTCTCAGACCATGCAAGAGCTCAAAGGGGATTTTGAAAATGAAGTAAGAGAAATAGAAGGAAAAATGAGGAAAAAATTGAGAGTGGTGCAAAAGGAAATATAAAAAACAAATGGGGAGAAGAAGGCTCTAAAAATCAAAATTAGCCAAATGTAAAAGAAGATAAAAAAGACCCCTGAGGGTAATTCCTTTAAAACTAGAATTAAGGCCTTGACTTTTGAAAATCAAGAAACAATAAAACAAATCCAAAAGAATGAAAAACTAGAAAACTATGTGAAATATTTTATTGGAAAAAAACGACCTAAAATAGACTAGGAGAGGTAGTTTAAAAATTATTAGTTTGCCTGAAAACTATGATCAAAAAGAACCTAGAAATCATGTTTCAGGAAATTTTCTTTTTTTTATTATACCTTTTTGACAGAACCCATGCCTGGGTAATTTTTTTACATTATTCCGTGCAATTTGTTCCATTTTCCTCCCTCTCCACCCCCCTTCCCCAGATTGCAAGTAGTCCATATTGAATGTGGTACAGATATCTTAGATAAAATATATGTTTTAGAACCAAAGTTCTTGTTAGGGAAGAATTGATTTAAGAAGGCAAAAATAACCTAAAAAACAAAATGCAAACAGTTTCATTCATTTCCCAGGCTTTTTTGGGGTGTAGCTGTTCTGTCCATCATTGATCAATTGAAAGTGAGATAGATCTTCTCTTTGCAAAGCTCCACTTCCATCAGAATACATCCTCATACAGTACCAATGTTGAAGTATATAATAACCTCTGGTTCGCTCATTTATTTAGTATCAGTTCAGTGTTCTCCCCCTCTTATTCATCATGTGATTTCTTGCAGAACAAAATATTCCATAACATTAATATACCAATTTACCCAATCATTCTCCAACTGATGGGATCATTCATTTTCCATTTAACTACAAACAGGGCTGCCACAAACATTTTGGACATACAGGTACCTTTGGTTTTTTAGTATCTTTTTGGGATAAGCCCAGTAGGCACTGTGGATCAAAGGAATGTAAGTTTGATAACTTTTCATACATTCTCCAATTGAAAATGGTCGGATATGAAAAAAATTTGAAGAAGAAATTGAAACTATTTCTAGCTATGAAAAGATGTCCAAGTCAAAATCAGAGAAATGCAAATTAAGACAACCTAAGATAACTTTCCCCTTGATTGGCTAAGATGACAGGAAAATAATGAATTGTTGGGAGGGGAAAACTGGGACATTGATGCATTTGGAGGGAAGAATCCAACCATTCTGAGAGTAGTTTTGAAGTATGTCAAAAAGTTATCAAACTGTGCATATTTGACCACAGTGTTATTACTGGGCTTATATCCCAAAGAGATTAAAAGAAGGGGACTTTATTGCAAGAATGTTTGTTGGGGTTTTGTGGTTAAACTGAAATTGAATGGATGCCCATCAGTTGAAGAATGGCTGAATAAATTGTGGTATATCAATATTATGGGAT
The DNA here is from genome assembly GCF_902635505.1 of Sarcophilus harrisii. Taxonomy (NCBI): domain Eukaryota; kingdom Metazoa; phylum Chordata; class Mammalia; order Dasyuromorphia; family Dasyuridae; genus Sarcophilus; species Sarcophilus harrisii. Next base: position 13,155 of record NW_022290868.1, on the reverse strand, counting down.
ATTATTGTTCTATAAGAAATATCCAAGATTTCAGAAAAGCCTGGAGAGACTTACACGAACTGATGCGAGGAAATAAAGGACCAGGAGATCAATACCAACAACAATAATATATGATGACCAGTTCTGATGGACCTAGCTATCCTCAGCAATGAGATCAACCAAATCCTTTCCAATGGAGCAGTAATGAACTGAACCAGCTACACCCAGGAAAAGAACTCAGGATGATGACTAAAAACCATTACATGGAATTCCCAATCCCTATATTTATGCCCACCTGCATTTTTGATTTCCTTCACAAGCTAATTGTACAATATTTCAGAGTCTGATTCTTTTTGTACAGCAAAATAACAGTTTGGTCATGTATACTTATTGTGTATCTAATTTATATTTTAATATATTTAACATCTACTGATCATCCTGCCATCTGGGGGAGGAGGTGGGGGGTAAGAGGTGAAAATTGGAACAAGAGGTTTGGCAATTGTTAATGCTGTAAAGTTACCCATGCATATATACTGCAAATAAAAGGCTATTAAATAAAAAATTAAAAATTAAAAACTTTTGGGGCATAATTCCAGATTGCCCCAAATGGTTGGATTCGTTCACAGCTCCACCAACAATGCATCAGTGTCCCAGTTTTCCCGCATCCCCTCCAATATTCGTCATTATTTTTTCCTGCCATCTTAGCCAATGTGACACGTGGGTAGTAGTATCTCAGAGTTCTCTTAATTTGCATTTCTCTGATCAGTAGTGATCTGGAATACTCTTTCATATGAGTGGAAATAGTTTCAATTTCATCATCTGAAAATTGTCGGTTCATATCCTTTGATCGTTTATCAATTGGAGAATGGCTTGATTTCTTATAAATTAGAGTCAATTCTCTATATATTTTGGAAATGAGGCCTTTATCAGAACCTTTAACTGTGAATATGTTTTCCCAGTTGTTGCTTCCCTTCTAATGTTGTTTGTGGTTTTGTTTGTACAAAGGCTTTTTAATTTGATATAATCAATATTTTCTATTTTGTGATCAATAATGATGTCTAGTTCATCTTTGGTCACAAATTTCTTCCTCCTCCACAAGTATGCGAGGTAAACTATCCTATGTTCCTCTGATTTATTTATAATCTCATTCTTTATGCCTAAATCATGGACCCATTTTCATCTTATAATGGTATTCCGTTTTAGGTGTGAGTCCATGCCTAATTTCTGCCATACTAATTTCCAGTTTTCCCAGGAGTTTTCATTAAATAATCAATTCTTATCCCAAAAGTTGGGATTTTTGGTTTGTCAAACACTAGATTGCTATAGTTGACTATTTTGTCTTGTGAACCTACCCTATTCCACTGATCAACTAATCTATTTCTTAGCCAATACTAAATGGTTTTGGTGACTGCTGCTTTATAATACAGTTTTAGATCAGGTTCAGCTAGGCCAACTTCATTTGATGTTTTTTTCTTAATTCCCTTGACATTCTCGACCTGTTGTTCTTCCATATGAATTTTGTTGTTATTTTTTCTAGATCATTAAAATATTTTCTTGGGAGTCTGATTGGTATAGCACTAAATAAATAGATTACTTTAAGGAGTATTGTCATCTTTATTATATTTGCTTGGTATATCCAAAAGAACTTAATATTTTCCCAATCTTTTAAATCTGACTTTATTTGTGTGGAAAGATTTTTGTAATTTTGCTCATATAGTTCCTGACTTTCCTTTGGTAGAAAGATTCCCAAATATTTTATGCTATTGACAGTTATTTTTAATGGAATTTCTCTTTGTATCACTTGATGTTGGATTTTGTTGGTGATGCATAAAAATGCTGAGGATTTATGGGGATTTATTTTGTATCCTGCAACTTTGCAAAAGCTATGAATTATTTCTGATAGCTTTTTAATAGAATCTCTGGGGTTCTCTAAGTATACCATCATATCATCTGCAAGGAGTGATAGTTTGGCTTCCTCTTTACCTACTCTAATTCCTTTAATCTCTTTCTCGAATCTTATTGTCAAGGCTAGAGTTTTTAATACAATATTGAATAATAATAATGATAGTGGGCAACCTTGTTCACTCCTGATCTCTTACTGGAAAAGGTTCCAGTTTTTCCCCATTGCCTATGATGCTTAATGATGGTTTTAATAGATGTTCCTGACTATTTTAAGAAAAAGTCCATTTATTCCTATCCTCTCAAGAGTTTTTATTAGGAATGGATATTGAATTTTATGAAATGCTTTTTCTGCCTCTATTGAGATGATCATATGGTTTTTGTGAATTTGGTTATTGATATAGACAATTATGCTAATAGTTTTCCTGATATTGAATCAGCCCTGAATTCCTGGTATAAAACCTACTTGGTCATAGTGTATTATCCTGGAGATGATTTTCTGTGATCTTTTAGCCAATATTTTATTTAAGATTTTAGCTTCAATATTCATTAGGGGGATCGGTCTATAATTTTCTTTCTCTGTTTTCAACCTACCTGGTTTAGGTATCAGTACCGTGTCTACCATGTCTGTGTCATAAAAGGAATTTGGTAGGACTCCTTCAATCCCTATTTTTTCAAATAGTTTATAGAGCAATAGAGTTAATTGTTCTTTAAAGGCATGCTAGAATTCACATGTAAATCCAACTGGTGCTGGGGATTTTTTCTTAGGGAGCTGGCTAATAGCTTGTTCTATTTCTTTTGCTAAAATGGGACTGTTTATTAAAATTTTGATGAATTGAAAATTCTAATAAAAAATGGATGACAGATCAGACAAGAAACACATTTTAAAAACAAAGACATACATAAAGCTGAGGGGATGGGGAAAGAATTTATTATACATTAAATGAATCCCCCCAAAGAGTAAGAGTTTCAATCATACCATATGACAACAAAAATCATAGTTAAGAAATAAAAAGGAATAAACAAGGAAACTATGTTATGCTGAAAGGAACCATAACCAATGAATCCATATCAGTAATAAATTTATGTACTCCAAAAGCCTTAGTATCAAAATTTATAAAGATAACTATCAATCAACAAACATTTTTAAAGGACTTTATTGGGTTCATGTACTGAGGACACCAAACAAAATATAGTTACTGCCCTCAAGGATCTTAAAATCAAATGGGGGGACAACATACAAATAAATTTATACAGTTATCTATATACAAAATAAAGAGGAAGAGATTAACAGAATGAAGACAATAGAATCAAGAAAGGCTTCTAGTAAAAGATGATATTTTATTTAAAACTTTAAGGAAGCCAATGTGGTCAGAGGTAGAGTAGAGGAAGTGGGGCATTCCAGGTACAGTCAGAGAAAATATCTGGAATCAAGAGATGGAGTGTCTTTATCATTCAAATTGTTATTGAAAATCAGTGTCATTGTATCAGAGAACATATTGAGGAGTGAGGCATGAGAAAACTGAAAAGGCAGTGGAGGATTAAGTCATGAAGGGTTTTATATACCTTGGACTTGCACTTTAGAAAAATCACTTTAGTGGCTGAGTGAATAATGTAATGGAGTTGTTTACTAGTGTCACAACTCTCTTGTGACCACATAGTCTTTTCTTGGCAAAGATACTGGAGTGACTTCCTCCTTCTCCAGGTATATCCTCATTTTACAAATGAGTAACTAAGGAAAACAGATTCTATGTGATTTACCCAGATTCAAAGAGCGAGTGAGGCCACATTTGAATTTAGATCTTTCTCACTCCAGATCCAGTGTTCTCTCCACAGTACCACTTAGCTGCCCATAAAAGACATATGGATATCTTAAGTATCCAACAGGAAACATTAAGTATTCAATAAGAAGAGAGAATACATATTTCTCAGTATCACATAAACCTTTTACAGAGATAGGATTCAAGCTCAAATTTTCATATTCTAAATCTAATTCTTTAGTCCCATTGAAATCAAGTTTTCAAATCTTTCTTGATTCCCTAGTATTCACTTTCTTCTCATCTCTGCCTCTCAGAATTTTTGAGTGCCTTCAGGGATCAATTCATGTGAAACCTGTATCATGTACTTTCTCCTCTAGCACCTATCCCTAATATGGGATATTATAATATAATATAATCTGTATGTTAATACTCATCTTCAAATTACATGAGATATTTACTTTTATAGGGACATGTTGGTATCCACCAACCTTTCCAGGGCAATGTAGACTCCTTGGAGTCAAGAAACATTCCATGTTTATCTTTATTTTCCAAGAGTTTATTATATAATCTTTTTATATAACAAGTGTTTAGTTGTTATTTAGTCTTTGCTTTCAAGGAGAACCAATAATAACATTGATTGAGTCTTGATTTGAATATAAATTGGATTTAAGTGAGACAGAGTTGGAAAAGGTCTTCACCCTTACTTTCTCATCCAGAGTCACTGAAGCCCAGGGGCAAGCCAAAAGTCAGGCTGTCTGACTATGGCCAGGATGCAGTGACTTAGTATTTTCAATGTCTGACAAAGGCCTAAGTGCTCCTAAGTGCCTTCTTCAGTACCTTTGTGGGCCCTGGAACAAATTGTTCTGCTCTGCTCATTCCACTGCGAGAAATCTTAGTTCACCAGTGGATTTGAGTCTGTCAGTTGGCCTATCTGCCACGATATTTTGCAAGGTTATAGCTGCTTTGCATGCTCCAGTTTCAAATATTTAGTAGGAGGGGCGGAGCCAAGATGGTGGAGAAGACACATGCGACTTTTTAAGCTCTTCTCTTACCCTCTTTATCAATATTATATCAAGCCTCAAAAATAGTCTTGACTGCTACAATTCGTAAAGATAAGTAGAACAACTCACCAGCCGAAGAAATCTGCAGTCTCGCCAAAAAAGTTGGTTCCAAATAGGGAGATCAGCACAGACTGGAAGAGAAATTAGGTTCTGAGGAGAGCCTCAAACCGAAAGTGAAAGCACAGATCTCAGCACAAGTGCGCAGCCCCAACCCGCAGTACCGGGCTTTTCCTTGGGGCAGTTGTGATCCTGCACGGCAGGAGGACCCATCCCAGGTTAGCCTCCAATCTGCGCAGTGGGGAGCTCGGCTTGGGGCCATAGAGCTTTTCCAGGGCTGATTTGCATCAGGCAGAGACGGCCAAGCAGAGTTTGTGGAGATTCATGTCTGAGGTCAGCTGCTACTACCTTACAGTCCCACAAGTGCTCTGGGCCTGGGGCAGTGACACTTTCACCCCCTTAGTCTATAAAGCCGAGGGCAATCATCAAGTTAACCCACACAGCCCTACTGGGCAATTTGATAGCTCGGCCAGTGCTGAATCAGCCTCCTGTTGGGGAAGGGAAGACTCTCACTCAGAGCACTCCATACCTAGAGCCAGAAATCGGTTTACATCTCCCTGCTCTGCAGAGGAAGTTGGTAACCCTAATGCTCTAGAGAATACCCTAAAGGCTTTAAAACATGAATAAAGAGATGAAAAGAATGACTGACAGTTTCTATACAGAAAAGAAAGAGGTCACAAACCTGAAGAGACCTCAAAAGCAAAAATGCATCACACTGTCCTCCTTACATGATGCTCTCATAGAAGAGACCATTAGAAGTCTCAAAAGAGAGTTAGAAGATAAATGGGAAAGGAAAGAGAAGCTCACAAAGAGAAGCAACAACTTCCTGAAATACGAATTGAAAAGTTAAAAATTCCCAGAAGTGGTGGGAAACAAAATTGTGAATTGGAAAAATAAAGAACTCGCAAGAAAGTAGGATTTATGAATTTGAAAAGACAAAGAACTCGCTGTGAAGAAAGTATAGGATCTGTGAATTGAAAAGAAAATAATTCACTGAAAAAATTAGTGAAATGGAAAAATTCCACAGACCAAACAATACATTTAAAACTCAATTGGACATATACAGAAAGAAGCAAAAAAGCTAATGAAGAAAATAATTTTAAAATTAGAACTGAACAAATAGAAACTAATGATTCATTGAGACACAAAGAATCAGCTAAGCAAAAACCAAAAAAATGTGACAAACTGAAAAACTATGAATTATCTACTTGCAAAATATAGATTTGGAAAATAGATCTACGAGATAATCTTGAGGATCATTGACCTCCCGAAAACTATGATGAAAAAAAAGAGCCTGGACACTATTTTTTTTTACAAGAAATCATCAAAGAAAACGCCCAGAGAATAGAATCCAGAAGGTAAAATATTAGGCATTGAAAGAATCTTACTGAACACCTTCTGAAAGAAACCCCAAAATAAAAACCACAAGGAATATTGTGGGGTAAATTTCAGAACTACTTGATTTAAGGAAAAAATTTTATACAAGCAGCCAAAACCATTTAAATACCGAGATGCCACAATAAGGATCACTCCAAGATCTGGCTTCGCTCTACATTAAAGTAATGAAGGGCCTGGAATATGATATCTGAAAGGCACAAGAACTTGGGATGCAGCTAAGAATAAACTACCCAGTTGGCAGCTGGAGCATTTTCTTCCAGGGGAAGAAGATGGAAGATTAATGAAACAAATGAATTCCATTTGTTTCTGAAGAAAACCAGAACTAAAACAAAAAATTTGATCTCCAACCATAGAACTCAAGAGATGCAGAAAAGGTAAAATAACTCTTGAGAATTGTATTTCTGTTGTGGATATACAAAAAGAAATACATGTATAATTTGATTACTGATATAACATAAAAAGGGAAGTAGATATGGAAAAGGGATGATGGCAGAATAAGGTGGAAGGAGGGATAAAAGAGTGTTCACATCCCACAAAGAGGCAAAGGAAACTTATAATATCTGAGGGAATTTAGTGAGGGGGAGGAAACATTGTGTGAATCTTACCTCATCAGAGTTGGCCCAAAGAAAAAAAATAATTGACATTTGTTTTAGAGAAAATTCCCTCTCCTCGCCCTTACTAAAACGGGGAGAGGAAAAGGAAAAGAAAAGGGTAATATGGGAAGGAAGGGGAAAAGACCTGTGCTGGGAGGGAGGGATTATAAAGAGGGTAAGCATCGTGATACAAGAGGGCTACATAAGTTTAAAAGGGGGGAAAGAGGTCAGGGAGGTAAGAATAAGTAAAAGCATAATTCAGTTATTAGGGATGGCAGGAAATACAGATTTAGTAATTCTAACCGTAAATGTGAATGGGATGAACTCCCATAAAGAGGGAGTGCAGATAGCAGACTGATCAAAAGTCAGAACCCTACAACATGTTGTTTACAAAACACATTTAAAACAGGGAGATACGTATAGAGTAAAAGGTAAAAAGGCTGGAGCATAATTCCATTATGCTTCAGGTGAAAGTCAAAAGCAGGGGTAGCTATCCCATCTCAGATCAAGCAAAGCAAAAACTGATCTGATTAAAAGAGATAAGGAAGAAAACTACATCCTGCTAAAGGGTAGCATAAACAACGAAGCAATATCAATATTAAACATATATGCACCAAGTGGTATGGCATCCAATTTCCTAAACTAGAAGTTAAGAGAGTTGCAAGAAGAAATAGACAACAAACTGTAATAGTGGAGATCTCAACCTCGTAATTTCAGAATTAGACAAATCAAACCACAAAACAAATAAGAAAGAAATTAAAGAAGTAAATAGAATATTAGAAAAATTAGGTATGTTGGATCTTGAAATTGAATGGAGATAGAAAGGAATATACTTCTCCTCAGTAGTCTATGGAACCTATTCAAAAATTGACATATATTAGGACATAAAGACCTAAAATTAAATGCAAGAAAGCAGAAATAGTAAATGCCTTTCGATCATGACGCAATAAACTACATCTAACAAAAAATTAGGGAAATATCAAAAAGTAATTGAAACCAAACAATCCCATCCAAAAGAATGATTATGATACATAATTAAATAGAATGAAATATTGAAAGTAAAAACCATTGAACTAATTAATAAAACTAAGAGTTGGTTCTATGAAAAAGCCAATAAAATAGATAAGCTTCCTCATAAATCTGATTGAAAAGGAGAGGAAAATGAAATTAGTAGTCTTAAAATGCGAAAAAGGAGGAACTTTCCACCAATGAAGAGGAAATTAGGAGAAATAATTAGGAGTTATTTGCTCAACTTTATGCCAACTAATTCTCTATAACCTATGAAATGGATGACTACTCTAAAAAAATATAGACTTCCCCAGACTAACAGAGGAGGAAGTAAATTGTTTGAATAGTCCATTTCAGAAAAGAAATAGAACAGGCAGTTAAACAACTCCCCTAAGAAAAAATCCCCAAGACCAGATGGATTTTATATGTGGAAATTTACTAAACATTTATTTTTTCTCTTTTTTTTATTTTTTATTTTTTTAATTTTATTTTTAATATATTTTATTTACAGGATATATGTATGGGTAACTTGCGCCTTAACAATTGCCAAATCCTTTGTTCCAATTTTTCACCTTCACTTCCACCTCCCCTAGATGGCAGGATGACTAGTAGATGTTAAATATTAAAATATAAATTAGATACACAATAAGTATACATGACCAAAACGTTATTTTGCTGTACAAAAGAATCAGACTTGAAATATTGTACAATTAGCGTGAAGGAAATCAAAATGCAGGTGGAATAAATATAGGATTGGGTATTCAATGTAATGGTTTTTAGTCATCCCCAGAGTTCTTTCTGGGCATAGCTGGTTCAGTTCATTACTGCTCCATTAGAAATGATTTAGTTGATCTCGTTGCTGAGGATGGCCTGGTCCCTCAGAACTGGTCATCATATAGTATTGTTGTTGAAGTATATAATGATCTCCTGGATCTGCTCATTTCACTCAGCATCAGTTTTTACCAAACATTTAAAGAACAATTGGCCCCAATGCTATATAAATTATTTGATAAAATAGGGAATGAAGTAGTCCCAATTAAATTCCTCTCTATGATACAGACAGCGTCATAGACATCAAACCAGGTAGGCTCAAAACAGAGAAAGAAAAATTATAGACCAATCTCCTAATGAACATTACTAAAACTAAATAAGATATTAGCAAAAAGACTAATACAGAAAATCATCCCAAGATAATACACTATGATCAAGTAGGATTTATACCAGGAATGCAGGGGTTATTCAATTAGAAAACTATTATAATTCTGGCCATGTTAATAAATCATTAAATTAACAAAACCATATGATCATCCTAATAGGTGCAGAAAAAGCATTTGATAAAATCCAACATCCATCTTATTAAAAACACTTGAGAGTATATAGGAATAAATGGACTTTCTGTTAAAATAATCAGCAGCATCTATTTAAAACCATCAGTAAGCATCATATGTAATGGAGACAAACTGCAACCATTCCCAATAAGATCTGGAGGAACAAGATTGCCCAATTATCACTGTTACTATTTAATATTGTATTAGAAACGCCATTTTAGTAAATAAGAGCTGAGAAAGAGATTGAAGGGAATAAGAATAGCAAATGAGGAAACCAAATTATCACCTTTGCTGGTTTATTATTGATGGCATACTTAGAAAACCCCAGAGATTCTGCTAAAAAGTTATTAGAAATAATCCACAACTTTAGCAAAGTTGCTGGTTATAAAATAAACCATAAAAAGTCATCAGCATTCTTATATGTCACTAACAAAATCCAAATACCGATATAAATAGAAATTCCATTTAAAGTAAACTACTGATAATATAAAAGATGAAATATCCACAAGGGAAAATCAGAAAACTTTATGAGCAAAATTACAGACCACTTTTCACACACAAATTAAGTCTGATCTAAACCAATTGAAAATATTAAATGCTCTTGGATAGGGCGAGCAAATATAATAAAGATGTGACAATATTACTTCCAAACTAATCTATTTATTTAGCGCTATACCAATCAGAGTCCCAAAAACCATTTTAATGACCTAGAAAAATAACAACAAAGTCTATACATGGAAAAACAAAAGGTCAAGAATTTCAAGGAATTAATAAAAAAAAATCAAAATGAAGGTGGCTTAGCTGTACCAGACCTAAAATTATATTATAGAGCAGCAGTTACCAAAACTATTTGGTATTGGCTAAGAATAGATCAGTTGATCAGTGGAATACATTAGTTCAAGGATAAAACAGTCAACAAATATAGCAACCTAGTCTTGACAAACCTGTAAAGATCCCAGCTTTTGGGATAAGAACTTACTGTTTGATAAAATTGCTGGGAAAATTGGAACTAATATGGCAGAAACTAGGCATTGATCCATACTTAACGCCACACCAAGATAAGGTCAAAATGGATTCAAGGACCTTAGGTATAAAGAATGAAATTATTAATAAATTAGAGGAACACAGGATAGTTTACCTCTCAGACCTGTGGAAGGGGAAGGTCTTATGACCAAAGCAGGAACTAGAGATCATTACTGATCACAAAATAGAAAATTTCGATTATACCAACTGAAAAGCCTTTTGTACAAACAAACTAATGCAGACAAGATTAGAAGGAAGCAATAAACTGGGAAAATATTTTACAGTCAAAGGTCTCTTATTAAAGGCCTCTACCTAAAATATATATAGAGAATTAACTCTAATCTATAAAAAAATCAAGCCATTCTCCAATTGAAAAATGGTCAAAGGATATGAATGATAATTCCTCAGATGAAGAAATTGAAACTATTTCTAGCTTACATGAAAAGATGCTCCAAGTCATTATTAATCAGAGAAATGCAAATTAAGACAACTCTAAGATACCACTACACACCTGCCAGATTGGCTAAGATGACAGGAAACAATGATTTATTGTTGAGGGGATGCGGGAAAATTGACATTGATGCATTGTTGGTGGAGTTGTGAAATCTAATCCAACCATTTTGGAGAGTAGTTTGGAACTATGCTCAAAAAGTTAATGCAACTGTGCATACCTTTGATCCAGTAGTGTTACTACTGGGATTATATCCAAAGAGATTATAAAGTGCTGGAAAGGGACCTGTATGTGCACGAATGTTTGTGTGGCAGCCCTTTTGTAGTGGCTAAAACTGGAAACTGAATGGATGTCCACCAGTTGAGTTCTATTGAATAAACTGTGGTATATGAATATTATGGAATATTACTACCCAAGAAATGACCAACAGAATAATTTCAGAACGGCCTGGAGAGACTTACATGAACTGATGCTGAGTGAAATGAGTAGGACCAGGAGCCATTATATACTTCAACAACAATATATGATGACCAGTTCCATTGGACCAGGGCCATCCTCAGCATCGAGATCAACCAAATCATTTCCAATGGAGCAGTAAATGAACTGAACCAGCTATACCCAGAAAAAAGAACTCTGGGAGATGACTAAACCATTACATTGAATTCTAATCCCTATATTTATGCACACCTGCATTTCTGATTTCCTTCACAGGCTAATTGTACAATATTTCAGAGTCTGATTCTTTTGTACAGCAAAGCCAATGTTTTGTCATGTATACTTATTTTGTATCTAATTTATATTTTAATATATTTAACATCTACTGATCATCCTGCCATCTAGGGGAGGGGGTGGGGAGTAAGAGGTGAAAAATTGGAACAAGAGGTTTGGCAATTGTTAATGCTGTAAAGTTACCCATGCATATATACTGCAAATAAAAGGCTATTAAATAAAAAAATCTAATATTTAGTAAACGTTTATTTAATTAAATAAGTAAAATCTTTGAGTGGGAAAAGTGCAGGACAGTACTCCAGTTTGTACAGGGCACAATAAGCCTGGAAAAGGAGCATAAGGTTAAAGGACCCTGAATCTCGTACAAGGAGTTTGGGCACTAATTCAGGTGTGAATAGGGAACCATTGAAAGTATTTCCAGGCAGTAACATTACCAGAACCAGTGAGCAAAAAGATTGATATGGCAGTATGAAGAATACAAGGAGGGAGAAAAAGAATATGGAAAGAACAGATCTTCCTCTATTTATTAAATTCTGTACTAATAGTCTATTCAGATACCCATCCTTTTCTACCAGATCACCATCAAATGTCTCAATAATCACAAGGGACTTTGCAATTTAGCTTTTAATTTCAGGAACACGGCTGGATGAGCAAAACCATATAATCATAAAGGACAAGTTTGGAGTTCAAAATAGACATAGATACTAAGGATGTAAACCAAAGGTAAAATGCCACAAATTAATTGGACACAGAATAACCATGTATAATTTTCTTTCACCCTCCCTGCTAAGGTCAATACTGTGCCTAAGAAACTAAAAGAATTCAAATGATAATTACTCCTGTACCCTCCCTCTAGAAAATTCATAGAATTTTATTTACACCATCAACTTCTACTGCTCTCTTTCTTCTTCAGTCTGGTTGATAACAATGTTAATAAATAAACCTCCACTGAAGGTTCTTAGAATGCTCTGGGAGAGAGGGAGATTATGCTGACTGTGTCACTGTGATATTATTGTACTGGTTTCTTTGTCATGACCACAGTGATAGCTCTGTAATCAAAAATCCACCTAAACTAAGCCCTGAATTGTAGCACCCTGTGTTAGTGATCTTTTCCCCAGGAGATTTACAGTAGAGATGTTGAATGAAGATATATCTTTGCAGATGGTAAATATGGCTGTAAATAAACCTAAAAAAGCCTTAAATAAGCCTGAGGAAGCTCTTCTTCTGCCTATCCTCCCTATGGAGGCTATGAAGAATTTATTCACAGAAAGAGTTTTTCCTAAAGGGTATATAAACCAAAGAAAACCTATTCTGATCTCAAAGCTATCACTGATTCAGAGCGATGTCTACCCCAAGCACATGAAGACTTCTCACACTAAAATAGGTGGATGAGAATAGTTTGTTCTAACAGCCATGATGCCATCTGAAGCAGTGCTGTGAAGTGCTTAGTGCTTGGTCAGATATCAAATATACCAAATTTACCAACACAAGTTGTCTTAACTTTTGTCTTGCCAGTAGAGTTGTGCAACCCTGGAAGAGAGAGGAGACTGAGACTTTCCCAACTTTTCTCACTTAAATCCAATTCATGAACATGTCATGCGGTATCATCCTGTGATGTTATTAGTGTTTAAAAAGGTGAAGAAAACAATAATCCAGATAATAGAATTCCACAGTTTAGAAAACTCACAGACTTAAGTGTGTGTGTGTGTGTGTGTGTGTGTGTGTGTGCTTGAACGCACACGTGCGAGTATAATACTAGAAAGTCTCACCAAAATAGAAATTAATTTGCTTTAAAAGAAGAGTTCTCCTTATTTGTTTAACCCTAAGTTTTTTTTTATTATAGTAACTTTTTATAGACAGAATCCATGC
>NW_022290867.1:0-17096 GCF_902635505.1 Sarcophilus harrisii | reverse complement strand
ATCTAAATAAAACCTTTCCGAAGCATTTCTGTCCGCATTGGGTTCTAGATTATTTTTACGGTCTCCAATCCAGAGAACATTTGTTCCAGATTTTTTTAGTCTCATTCTTTTCGGGAATCTTTTCTGGATCTTCAATAGAGAAATCAAACAACCGTTACAAACATTTCTGTCCGCATTGGGTTCCAGATTATTTTATGATCTCCATCAGGAACCTTGTTCCTAGATTTTAGTCTTATTCATTTCATTAGATATTTTCTAGATCTGATACAAATCACTCCTCTGCTAGGTATTTCGGTCAAATTGGCTTCAAGATTATTTAACGATCTTCAATCTAGAGAATGTTGTTCTAAATTTTCTTCTCATTCCTTCCTGATTCTTTTCTGGATTTTCAATATAAAATCAAACCTTTTCCAAGCATTTCTGTCCACATTGGGTTCTAGATTATTTTCTCGATCTCCAATCCAGAGAACATTGGTTTTAGATTTTTTTAGTCTCATTCATTTCGGGAATCTTTCTGGATCTTCAATCTAAATAAAACCTTTTCGACGCATTTCTGTCCGCATTGGGTTCTAGATTCTTTTCACTATCTCCGATCCAGAGAACATTTGTTCTAGTTTTTTTTAGTTCCATTCATTTCGTGAATCTTTCTGGATCTTCCATCTAAATAAAACCTTTTCAGGCATTTCTGTCCGCATTGGGTTCTAGATTCTTTTACGATCTCCAATCCAGAGAACATTTGTTCTAGATTTTTTTAGTTCCATTCATTTCGTGAATCTTTTCTGGATCTTCCATCTAAATAAAACCTTTTCGACGCATTTCTGTCCGCATTGGGTTCTAGATTCTTTTTACGATCTCCAATCAAGAGAACATTTGTTCTAGATTTTTTTATTCTCATTCATTTCGGGAATATTTTTTGGATCTTCAATAGAAATCAAACCTTTTCCAGGCATTTTTGTCCGCATTGGGTTCTAGATTATTTTTAAGATCTCCAATCCAGAGAATACTTTTTCTAGATTTTTTTTTTCCCATACATTTCTTCATTCTTTTCTGGATCTTCAATCTAAATAAAACCTTTTCGACGCATTCTGTCATATATATTTCTAGATTATTTAATGATCTCCATTCCAGAGAACTTTTGTTCTAGATTTTTTTAGTCTCATTCATTTCGTGAATCTTCTCTGGATCTTCAATCCAAATCAGACCTCTTCTGGGTATTTCTGTCCACATATGGTTCTAGATTATTTTAACGATCTTCAATCCAGAGAACACTTGTTCTAGAATTTATTCTTTTCATTCATTTCTTGATTCTTTTTGGATGCTAATGCAAATCAAACTTTCCACGCATTTCTTTCCGCATTTAGGTTCTAGATTATTTAACAATTTCAATCAGAACATTTGTTCTAGATTTTTTTAGTCTCATTCATTTCTTGGATCTTTTTAGGATCTTCAATCTAATAAAACCTTTTCGCAGCATTTCTGTCCGCATTGGTTTCTGATTCTTTCTGATCTCAATCAGAACACTTGTTCTAGATTTTTTTATTCTCATTCAATTTTTTGAATCTTTTCTGGATCTTCAATACAAATCAAACCTTTTCCACGCATTTCTGTCCGCATTTGGTTCTAGATTATTTTACTATCTCCAATCCAGAGAACACTTGTTCTAGATTTTTTAGTCTCATTCATTTCTTGAATCTTTTTGGATCTTCAATCCAAATCAAACCTTTCAAGCATTTCTGTCACATGGGTTCTAGATTATTTTAACGATCTTCAATCTAGAGAACATTTGTTCTAGAATTTTTTCTTCTCATTCATTTCCTGATTCTTTTCTGGATCTTCAATACAAATCAAACCTTTTCCGGGCATTTCTGTCCGCATTGTGTTCTAGATTATTTTTACAATCTCCAATCCAGAAAACATTTCTACATTTTTTTAGTCTCATTCATTTCGCGAATATTTTCTGGATCTTCAATAGAAATCAAACCTTTTCCAGGCATTTCTGTCCGCATTGGGTTCTACATTATTTTTACGATCTCAATCCAGAGAACATTTGTTGTAGATTTTTTTAGTCTCATTCATTTCGTGAATCTTTTCTGGATCTTCAATCAAATCACACCTCTTCTGGGTATTTCTGTCCATAGGTTCTAGTTATTTTACGACCTCAAACCAAGAACTTGTTCTATATTTTTTTAGTCTCATTCATTGCATTAGTTTTTCTGGACCTTCAATCCAAATGCACCTCTTCTGGTTATTTCTGTCCATTGGGTTCTAATTAATTTTATCGATCTTCAATCCAGAGAACACTTGTTCTAGATTTTTTCATTCCATTCATTTCTTGATTCTTTTCCGGATCTTCAATACAAATCAAACTTTTTCCACGCATTTCTGTCCGCATTTGGTTGTAGATTATTTTTACTATCTCCAATCCAGAGAACACTTGTTCTAGAATTTTTTAATCTCATTTATTTCTTGAATCTATTCTGCATCTTCAATATAAACAAACGTTTTCCAGGCATTTCTGTCCGCATTGGGTTCTAGCTTCTTTTTACGATCTCCAATTCATTGAAAATTTTTTTAGGTTTTCTTAGTCTCATTCATTTCGTGAATCTTTTCGGATCTTCAATCCGATCACCTCTTCTGGGTGAGCTATTCATGGGGTTCTAGATTGTTTAACGATCTTCAGTCGGAGAACATGATACAAATTTTTATTCTCATTCATTTCCCACAAGTTCTTTCTAGATCTTCAATAGAAATCAAAGCTTTTCAGGCATTTTTTGTCTGCTGTGGTTCTAGATTATTTTCGATCTCAATCCAGAGAATACTTTTCTAGGTTACATTCCCATACATTTCTTGATTCTTTTCTGGATCTTCAATCTCGTCAAAATAACACCGACATTTCTGTCCGCATTGGGTTCTAGATCGTTTTTACGATCTCCAATCCAGAGAACATTTGTTCAGTTTTTTTAGTTTCATTTATTTTCGGGATCTTTTCTGGATCTTCAATCTAAATAAAAACCTTTTAGAAGTAGCATTTTGTCATCCGCATTGGGTTCGGATTATTTTACAATCTCAATGCAGAGGAACATTTGTTCTAGATTTTTTTAGTCTCTTTCATTTCGTGAATCTTTCTGGATCTTCAATCAAATAAAACCTTTTCATTTGCATTTTCTGTCCGCATTAGGTTCTAGATTATTTTACGATCTCAATCAGAGAACATTTGTTCTAGATTTTTTAGTCTCATTCATTTCATTGAATCTTTCTGGATCTTCAATCTAAAGAAACCCGTTCGAAGCATTTCTGTCAGCATTGGGTTCAAAGATTCTTTCTGATCTCTCTCAATCAGAGAACATTTGTTCTAGATTTTTTTATTTCCATTCATTTCCTGATTCTTTTCTGGATCTTCAATAGAAATCAAACCTTTTCCAGGCATTTCTGTCCGCATTGGGTTCTAGATTATTTTTACGATCTCCAATCCAGAGAACATTTGTTCTAGATTTTTTTAGTCTCATTCATTTCGCGAATATTTTCTGGATCTTCAATAGAAATCAAACCTTTTCCAGGCATTTCTGTCCGCATTGGGTTCTAGATTATTTATGATCTCCAATCCAGAGAACACTTGTTCTAGATTTTTTTATTTCCATTCATTTCTGATTTCTTTTCTGGATCTTCAGCAATCAAACCTTTTCAGGCATTTCTGTCCGCATTGGGTTCTAGATTCTTTGTACCATCTCCAATCCAGAGAACATTTGTTCTAATTTTTTAGTCTCATTCATTCGCGAATATTTTCTGGATCTTCAATAGAAATCAAACCTTTTCCAGGCATTTCTGTCCGCATTGGGTTCTAGATTATTTCTACGATCTCCAATCCAGAGAACATTTGTTCTAGATTTTTTTAGTCTCATTCATTTCGCGAATATTTTCTGGATCTTCAATAGAAATCAAAACCTTTTCAGGCATTTCTGTCCGCATTGGGTTCTAGATTATTTTTACGATCTCCGTAGAGAACACTTTTCGTTTTTTATTTCCATTCATTTCCTGATTCTTTTCTGGATCTTCAATAGAAATCAAAACTTTCGACGCATTTCTGTCCGCATTGGGTTCTAGATTCTTTTTACGATCTCCAATCCAGAGAACATTTGTTCTAGATTTTTTTAGTCTCATTCATTTCGGGAATCTTTTCTGGATCTTCCATCTAAATGAAACATTTTCGACGCATTTCTGACCGCATTGCGTTCTAGATTCATTTTACGATCTCCAATCCAGAGAACATTTGTTCTAGATTTTTTTAGTTCCATTCATTTCGTGAATGTTTTCTGGATCTTCCATCAAAATAAAACCTTTTCGACGCATTTCTGTCCGCATTGGGTTCTAGATTCTTTTACGATCTCCAATCCAGAGAACATTTATTCTAGATTTTTTTAGTTCCATTCATTTCGCGATATTTTCTGGATCTTATTAATCTTTTCCGGTTTCTGTCACGTGGGTTCTAGATTCTTTTTTTTCAATCTCCAATCCAGAGAACATTTGCTCTAGATTTTTTTAGTCTCATTCATTTTTTGAATCTTTTCTGGATCTTCAATCTAAATAAAACCTTTTCATTTTCTGTCCGCATTGGGTTCTAGATTATTTTTACGATTTCCAATCCAGAGAACATTTGTTCTAGATTTTTTTAGTCTCATTCATTTCGTGAATCTTTTCTGGACCTTCAATCTAAAGAAAACCGTTTCGAAGCATTTCTGTCAGCATTGGGTTCTAGATTCTTTTTACGATCTCCAATCCACGGAATATTTGTTCTAGATTTTTTTAGTCTCATTCATTTCCTGATTCTTTTCTGGATCTTCAATAGAAATCAAACCTTTTCTAGGCATTTCTGTCCTATTGGGTTCAGTTATTTTTCTGATCTCCAATCCTGGACACTTGCTCTAGATTTTTTTGTGTTCATTTCGTGAATATTTTCTAGATCTTCAATCTAAATCACTCCTCTTCTGGGTATTTCGGTCCAAATTGGCTTCAAGATTATTTTAACGATCTTCAATCTAGAGAATATTTGTTCTAGAATTTTTTATTCTAATTCCTTCCCTGATTGTTTTCTGGATCTTCAATAGAAATCAAACCTTTTCCACGCATTTCTTTCCGCATTGGGTTCTAGATTATTTTTACGATCTCCAATCCAGAGAACATTTGTTCTAGATTTTTTTAGTCTCATTCATTTCGCCAATATTTTCTGCATCTTCAATAGAAATCAAACCTTTTCCAGGCATTTCTGTCCGCATTGGGTTCTAGATTATTTTTACGATATCCAATCCAGAGAACACTTGTTCTAGATTTCTTTATTTCCATTCATTTCCTGATTCTTTTCTGGGTCTTCAAGAGAAATCAAACCTTTTCCAGTCATTTCTGTCCGCATTGGGTTCTAGATTATTTTTACGATCTCCAATCCAGAGAACATTTGTTCTAGATTTTTTTAGTCTCATTCATTTCGGGAATCTTTTCTGGATCTTCAATCTAAATAAAACCTTTTAAACACATTTCTATCCGCATTGGTTCTAGATTCTTTTACGATCTGCAGTCAGAACATTTGTTCTAGATTTTTTTAGTCTCATTCATTTTGTGAATCTTTTCTGGATCTTCAATCTAAATAAAACCTTTCGATGCATTTCTGCATCGCATTGGTTTCTAGATTCTTTGACGACTTCAATCAGAAGAACATTTGTTCTAGATTTTTTTAGTCTCATTCATTTCGTGAATCTTTTCTGGATCTTCAATCTAAAGAAAACCGTTTCGAAGCATTTCTGTCAGCATTGGGTTCTAGATTCTTTTTACGATCTCCAATCCACGGAACATTTGTTCTAGATTTTTTTAGTCTCATTCATTTCCTGATTCTTTTCTGGATCTTCAATAGAAATCAAACCTTTTCGACACATTTCTGTCCGCATTGGGTTCTAGATTCTTTTTATGATCTCCAATCCAGAGAACATTTGTTCTAGATTTTTTTAGTTCCATTCATTTCGCGATATTTTCTGGATCTTCAATAGAAATCAAATCTTTTCCAGGCATTTCTGTCCGCATTTGGTTCTAGATTATTTTTACGATCTCCAATCCAGAGAAGACTTATTCTAGATTTTTTTAGTCTCATTCATTTCTGGAATCTTTTCTGGATCTTCAATCTAAATAAAACCGTTTCGAAGCATTTCTGTCAGCATTGGGTTCTAGATTCTTTTTACGATCTCCAATCCACGGAATATTTGTTCTAGATTTTTTTAGTCTCATTCATTTCCTGATTCTTTTCTGGATCTTCAATAGAAATCAAACCTTTTCTAGGCATTTCTGTCCGCATTGGGTTCTAGATTATTTTATGATCTCCAATCCAAGGAACACTTGTTCTAGATTTTTTTATTTCCATTCATTCGTAGATATTTTCTAAGTCACCAATCTAAATCACTCCTCTTCTGGGTATTTCGGTCCAAATTGGCTTCAAGATTATTTTAACGATCTTCAATCTAGAGAATATTTGTTCTAGAATTTTTTATTCTAATTCCTTCCTGATTCTTTTCTGGATCTTCAATACAAATCAAACCTTTTCCAAGCATTTCTGTCCACATTGGCTTCTAGATTATTTTCTCGATCTCCAATCCAGAGAACATTTGTTTTAGATTTTTTTGGTCTCATTCATTTCGGGAATCTTTCTGGATCTTCAATCTAAATAAAACCTTTTCGACGCATTTCTGTCCACATTGGGTTCTACATTCTTTATACTATCTCCAATCCAGAGAACATTTGTTCTAGATTTTTTTTAGTTCCATTCATTTCGTGAATCTTTCTGGATCTTCCATCTAAATAAAACCTTTTGGACGCATTTCTGTCCACATTGGGTTCTAGATTCTTTTTACGATCTCCAATCCAGAGAACATTTGTTCTAGATTTTTTTAGTTCCATTCATTTCTTGAATCTTTTCTGGATCTTCCATCTAAATAAAACCTTTTCGACGCATTTCTGTCCGCATTGGGTTCTAGATTCTTTTTACGATCTCCAATCAAGAGAACATTTGTTCTAGATTTTTTTAGTCTCATTCATTTCGCCAATATTTTCTGCATCTTCAATAGAAATCAAAGCTTTTCCAGGCATTTTTGTCTGCAATGGGTTCTAGATTATTTTTAAGATCTCCAATCCAGAGAATACTTTTTCTAGATTTTCTTTTTCCCATACATTTCTTCATTCTTTTCTGGATCTTCAATCTAAATAAAACCTTTTCGACGCATTTCTGTCCGCCTTGTGTTCTAGATTATTTTAATGATCTCCATTCCAGAGAACATTTGTTCTAGATTTTTTTAGTCTCATTCATTTCGTGAATCTTCTCTGGATCTTCAATCCAAATCACACCTCTTCTGGTATTTCTGTCCGCATTTGGTTCTAGATTATTTTAACGATCTTCAATCCAGAGAACACTTGTTCTAGAATTTATTCTTTTCATTCATTTCTTGATTCTTTTTTGGATCTTCAATACAAATCAAACTTTTTCCACGCATTTCTGTCCGCATTGGGTTCTAGATTATTTTAACAATTTCCAATCCAGAGAACATTTGCTCTAGATTTTTTTAGTCTCATTCATTTCTTGAATCTTTTTAGGATCTTCAATCTAAATAAAACCTTTTCGACGCATTTCTGTCCGCATTGGTTTCTAGATTCTTTTTACGATCTCCAATCCAGAGAACACTTGTTCTAGATTTTTTTATTCTCATTCAATTTTTTGAATCTTTTCTGGATCTTAATTAAATCAAATCATTCCGCATTTCTGTCCATTTGGTTCTAGATTATTTTTACTATCTCCAATCCAGAGAACACTTGTTCTAGATTTTTTTAGTCTCATTCATTTCTTGAATCTTTTCTGGATCTTCAATCCAAATCAAACCTTTTCGAATGCATTTCTGTCCACATTGGGTTCTAGATTATTTTAACGATGTTCAATCTAGAGAACATTTGTTCTAGAATTTTTTCTTCTCATTTATTTCCTGATTCTTTTCTGGATCTTCAATACAAATTAAACCTTTTCCAGGCATTTTTGTCCGCATTGTGTTCTAGATTATTTTAACAATCTCCAATCCAGAGAACACTTGTTCTAGATTTTTTTCGTCTCATTCATTTCGTGAATATTTTCTGGATCTTCAATAGAAATCAAACCTTTCCAGGCATTTCTGTCCCCATTGGGTTCTAGATTATTTTTACGATCTCCAATCCAGAGAAAATTTGTTTTAGATTTTTTTAGTCTCATTCATTTCGTGAATCTTTTCTGGATCTTCAATCCAAATCACACATCTTCTGGGTATTTCTGTCCGCATTGGGTTCTAGATTATTTTACGACCTCCAATCCAGAGAACATTTGTTCTATATTTTTTAAGTCTCATTCATTTCGTGAATTTTTTCTGGATCTTCAATCCAAATCACACCTCTTCTGGTTATTTCTGTCCGCATTGGGTTCTAGATAATTTTATCGATCTTCAATCCAGAGAACACTTGTTCTAGATTTTTTCATTCCCATTCATTTCTTGATTCTTTTCCGGATCTTCAATACAAATCAAACTTTTTCCACGCATTTCGGTCCGCATTTGGTTGTAGATTATTTTTACTATCTCCAATCCAGAGAACACTTGTTCTAGAATTTTTTAATCTCATTTATTTCTTGAATCTATTCTGCATCTTCAATATAAACCAAACGTTTTCCAGGCATTTCTGTCCGCATTGGGTTCTAGATTCTTTTTACGATCTCCAATTCATTGAAAATTTTTTTAGGTTTTCTTAGTCTCATTCATTTCGTGAATCTTTTCTGGATCTTCAATCCAAATCACACCTCTTCTGGGTATTTCTGTCCGCATGGGGTTCTAGATTATTTTAACGATCTTCAATCTGGAGAACACTTGTTCTAGAATTTTTTATTCTCATTCATTTCCTGATTCTTTTCTAGATCTTCAATAGAAATCAAAGCTTTTCCAGGCATTTTTGTCTGCAACGGGTTCTAGATTATTTTTACGATCTCCCAATCAGAGAATGCTTTCTAGATTTTTTATTCCATTCATTTCTTGATTCTTTCTGTATCTTCAATCTACATAAAACCTTTTCGACGCATTTCTGTCCATTGGACAGATCATTTTACGATCTCCAATCCAAAGAACATTTGTTCTAGATTTTTTTAGTCTCATTCATTTCGGGAATCTTTTCTGGATCTTCAATCTAAATAAAACCTTTTCGACGCATTTTTGTCCGCATTGGGTTCTGGATTATTTTTACAATCTCCAATACAGAGAACATTTGTTCTAGATTTTTTTAGTCTCTTTCATTTTGTGAATCTTTTCTGGATCTTCAATCTAAATAAAACCTTTTCGACGCATTTCTGTCCGCATTGGTTCTAGATTATTTTACGATCTCCAATCCAGAGAACATTTGTTCTAGATTTTTTTGGTCTCATTCATTTCGTGAATCTTTTCTGGATCTTCAATCTAAATAAAACCTTTTCGAAGCATTTCTGTCCGCATTGGGTTCTAGATTCTTTTTACGATCTCCAATCCAGAGAACATTTGTTCTAGATTTTTTTATTTCCATTCATTTCCTGATTCTTTTCTGGATCTTCAATAGAAATCAAACCTTTTCCAGGCATTTCTGTCCGCATTGGGTTCTAGATTATTTTTACGATCTCCAATCCAGAGAACACTTGTTCTAGATTTTTTAGTCTCATTCATTTCGTGAATGTTTTCTAGATCTTCAATCTAAATCACTCCTCTTCTGGGTATTTCGGTCCAAATTGGCTTCAAGATTATTTTAACGATCTTCAATCTAGAGAATATTTGTTCTAGAATTTTTTATTCTCATTCCTTTCCTGATTCTTTTCTGGATCTTCAATACAAATCAAACCTTTTCCAGGCATTTCTGTCCACATTGGGTTCTAGATTATTTTCTCGATCTCCAATCCAGAGAACATTTGTTCTAGATTTTTTTAGTCTCATTCATTTCGGGAATCTTTTCTGGATCTTCAATAGAAATCAAACCTTTTCGACGCATTTCTGTCCGCATTGGGTTCTAGATTATTTCTACGATCTCCAATCCAGAGAACATTTGTTCTAGATTTTTTTAGTCTCATTCATTTCGGGAATCTTTTCTGGATCTTCAATCTAAATAAAACCTTTTCGGCGCATTTTGTCCGCGTTGGTTCTGGATTATTTTACAATCTCAATGAAACATTTGTTCTAGATTTTTTTAGTCTCATTCATTTCGTGAATCTTTTCTGAATCTTCAATCTAAATAAAACCTTTTGATGTATTTCTGTCGCATTGGGTTCCTAGATTATTTTCGATCTCAATCAGAGAACATTTGTTCTAGATTTTTTAATCTCATTCATTTCGTGAATCTTTTCTGATCTTCAATCTAAAGAAAACCTTTTCGAAGCATTTCTGTCCGCATTGGGTTCAAGATTCTTTTTACGATCTCCAATCCAGAGAACATTTGTTCTAGATTTTTTTAGTGTCATTCATTTCCTGATTCTTTTCTGGATCTTCAATACAAATCAAACCTTTCCCTATTTTCTGTCCGCAGTTGGGTTCTAGATTATTTTACGATCTCAATCAGAGAACACTTGTTCTAAATTTTTAATCATTTATTTCTTGAATCTATTCTGCATCTTCAATATAAACCAAACGTTTTCAGGCTTTCTTATCGCGTTGGGTTCTAGATTCTTTTTACGATCTCCAATTCATTGAAAATTTTTTTAGGTTTTCTTAGTCTCATTCATTTCGTGAATCTTTTCTGGATCTTCAATCCAAGTCACACCTCTTCTGGGTATTTCCGTCCGCATGGGGTTCTAGATTATTTTAACGATCTTCAATCTGGAGAACACTTGTTCTAGAATTTTTTATTCTCATTCATTTCCTGATTCTTTTCTGGATCTTCAATAGAAATCAAAGCTTTTCCAGGCATTTTTGTCTGCAACGGGTTCTAGATTATTTTTACGATCTCCAATCCAGAGAATACTTTTTCTAGATTTTTTTAGTTCCATTCATTTCCTGATTCTTTTCTGGATCTTCAATCTAAATAAAACCTTTTAGACGCATTTCTGTCCATATTGGGTTCTAGATTATTTTTACGATCTCCAATTCAGAGAACATTTGTTCTAGATTTTTTTAGTCTCATTCATTTCGGGAATCTTTTCTGGATCTTCAATCTAAATAAAACCTTTCGACGCATTTCTGTCCGCATTGGGTTCTGGATTATTTTACAATCTCCAATACAGAGAACATTTGTTCTAGATTTTTTTAGTCTCTTTCATTTTGTGAATCTTTTCTGGATCTTCAATCTAAATAAAACCTTTTCATTTTCTGTCCGCATTGGGTTCTAGATTATTTTTACGATCTCCAATCCAGAGAACATTTGTTCTAGATTTTTAGTCTCATTCATTTCCTTGAATCTTTCTGGATCTTCATCTAAAGAGAAACCTTTTGAGAGCATTTCTGTCAGCATTGGGTTTCTAGATTCTTTCTGATCTCCAATCCAGAGAACATTTGTTCTAGATTTTTTTAGTCATTCATTTCCTGATTCTTTTCTGGATCTTCAATAGAAATCAAACCTTTTCCACGCATTTCTGTCCGCATTGGGTTCTAGATTATTTTACGATCTCCAATCCAGAGAACATTTGTTCTAGATTTTTTTAGTCTCATTCATTTCGCGAATATTTTCTGGACCTTCAATACAAATCAAACCTTTTCCAGGCATTTCTGTCCGCATTGGGTTCTAGATTATTTTTACGATCTCCAATCCAGAGAACACTTGTTCTAGATTTTTTACATTCATTTCCTGATTCTTTTCTGGATCTTCAAGAGAAATCAAACCTTTTCCAGGCATTTCTGTCCGCATTGGGTTCTAGATTTTTTTACGATCTCCAATCCAGAGAACATTTGTTCTAGATTTTTTTAGTCTCATTCATTTCGCGAATATTTTCTGGATCTTCAATAGAAATCAAACCTTTTCCAGGCATTTCTGTCCGCATTGGGTTCTAGATTCTTTTTACGATCTCCATCTAGAACACTTGTTCTAGATTTTTTTAGTCTCATTCATTTCATGAATATTTTCTGGATCTTCAATAGAAATCAAACCTTTTCCAGGCATTTCTGTCCGCATTGGGTTCTAGATTGTTTTTACGATCTCCAATCCAGAGAACACTTGTTCTAGATTTTTTTATTTCCATTCATTTCATGATTCTTTCTGGATCTTCAATAGAAATCAAAACTTTTCGACGCATTTCGGTCCGCATTGGGTTCTAAGTTCTTTCGATCTCAATCAGAACATTTGTTCTAAGATTTTTAGTCTCATTCATTTAAGGGAATCTTTCTGGATCTTCCATCCGATAAAACATTTTCTACGCATTTCTGACGCATTGCGTTCTGGTTTCATTCTGATCTCAATCAGAGCATTTGTTCTAGATTTTTTTAGTTCCATTCATTTCGTGAATCTTTCTGGATCTTCCATCATCTGAAACCTTTTCGACGCATTCTGTCCGCATTGGGTTCTAGATTCTTTCACGATCTCAATCAGAGAACATTTATTCTAGATTTTTTTAGTTCCATACATTTCGCCATATTTTCTGGATCTTCAATAGAAATCAAACCTTTTCCAGGCATTTCTGTCCGCATTGGGTTCTAGATTCTTTTTAATCTCCAATCCAGAGAACATTTGCTCTAGATTTTTTTAGTCTCATTCATTTTTGTAAATCTTTTCTGGATCTTCAATCTAAATAAAACCTTTTCGACGCATTTCTGTCCGCATTGGGTTCTAGATTATTTTTACGATTTCCAATCCAGAGAACATTTGTTCTAGATTTTTTTTAGTCTCATTCATTTCGTGAATCTTTTCTGGACCTTCAATCTAAAGAAAACCGTTTCGAAGCATTTCTGTCAGCATTGGGTTCTAGATTCTTTTTACGATCTCCAATCCACGGAATATTTGTTCTAGATTTTTTTAGTCTCATTCATTTCCTGATTCTTTTCTGGATCTTCAATAGAAATCAAACCTTTTCCAGGCATTTCTGTCCGCATTGGGTTCTAGATTATTTTTACGATCTCCAATCCAGAGAACACTTGTTCTAGATTTTTTTAGTCTCATTCATTTCGTGAATATTTTCTAGATCTTCAATCTAAATCACTCCTCTTCTGGGTATTTCGGTCCAAATTGGCTTCAAGATTATTTTAACGATCTTCAATCTAGAGAATATTTGTTCTAGAATTTTTTATTCTAATTCCTTCCCTGATTGTTTTCTGGATCTTCAATACAAATCAAACCTTTTCAAGCATTTCTGTCTGCATTGGGTTCTAGATTCTTTTTACGATCTCCAATCCAGAGAACATTTGTTCTAGATTTTTTTAGTCTCATTCATTTCGCGAATATTTTCTGGATCTTCAATAGAAATCAAACCTTTTCCAGGCATTTCTGTCCGCATTGGGTTCTAGATTATTTTTACGATCTCCAATCCAGAGAACACTTGTTCTAGATTTTTTTATTTCCATTCATTTCCTGATTCTTTTCTGGATCTTCAAGAGAAATCAAACCTTTTCCAGGCATTTCTGTCCGCATTGGGTTCTAGATTATTTTTACGATCTCCAATCCAGAGAACATTTGTTCTAGATTTTTTTAGTCTCATTCATTTCGGGAATCTTTTCTGGATCTTCAATCTAAATAAAACCTTTTGGACGACATTTCTGTCCGCATTGGGTTCTAGATTCTTTTTACGATCTCCAATCCAGAGAACATTTGTTCTAGATTTTTTTAGTCTCATTCATTTCGTGAATCTTTTCTGGATCTTCAATCTAAATAAAACCTTTTCGACGCATTTCTGTCCGCATTGGGTTCTAGATTCTTTTTACGATCTCCAATCCAGAGAACATTTGTTCTAGATTTTTTTAGTCTCATTCATTTCGGGAATCTTTTCTGGATCTTCAATCTAAAGAAAACCGTTTCGAAGCATTTCTGTCAGCATTGGGTTCTAGATTCTTTTTACGATCTCCAATCCACGGAACAATTTTGTTCTAGATTTTTTTAGTCTCATTGTTTTCTGATTCTTTTGGATCTTCAATAGAAATTAAACCTTTTAGACGCATTTCACCATCGCATTGGGTTCTAGATTCTTTTATGATCATAATCAGAGACATTTATTCTAGATTTGTTTAGTTCCATTCATTTCGCGATATTTTCTGGATCTTCATAAATCAAATAACACCGAACATTTCTGTCCGCATTTGGTTCTAGATTATTTCTGATCTCCAATCCAGAGAACATTTGTTCTAGATTTTTTTAGTCTCATTCATTTCGTGAATCTTTTCTGGATTTTCAATCTAAAGAAAACCGTTTCGAAGCATTTCTGTCAGCATTGGGTTCTAGATTCTTTTTACGATCTCCAATCCACGGAACATTTGTTCTAGATTTTTTTAGTCTCATTCATTTCCTGATTCTTTTCTGGATCTTCAATAGAAATCAAACCTTTTCCAGGCATTTCTGTCCGCATTGGGTTCTAGATTATTTTTATGATCTCCAATCCAGGGAACACTTGTTCTAGATTTTTTTAGTCTCATTCATTTCATGAATATTTTTAGATCTTCCATCAAATCACACCCTCTGCTAGATTATTTCGATTAAAATTGGCTTCAAAGTTATTTTAACGATCTTCAATCTAGAATGTTTGTTCACAAATTTTTTATTTTTCATTCCTTCCCTGATTGTTTTCTGGATCTTCAATACAAATCAAACCTTTTCCAAGCATTTCTGTCCACATTGGGTTCTAGATTATTTTCTCGATCTCCAATCCAGAGAACATTGGTTTTAGATTTTTTAGTCTCATTCATTTCGGGAATCTTTTCTGGATCTTCAATCTAAATAAAACCTTTTCCAGGCATTTCTGTCCGCATTGGGTTCTAGATTCTTTTCACGATCTCCGATCCAGAGAACATTTGTTCTAGTTTTTTTTAGTTCCATTCATTTCGTGAATCTTTTCTGGATCTTCCATCTAAAAAAAACCTTTTCCAGGCATTTCTGTCCGCATTGGGTTCTAGATTTCTTTTTCGTTCTCCAATCCAAGAACATTTGTTCTAGATTTTTTTTAGTTCCATTCATTTCGTGAATCTTTTCTGGATCTTCCATCTAAATAAAACCTTTTGGACGCATTTCTGTCCCCATTGGGTTCTAGATTCTTTACGATCTCCAATCCAGAGAACATTTGTTCTAGATTTTTTTAGTTCCATTCATTTCGTGAATCTTTTCTGGATCTTCAATAGAAATCAAACCTTTTCCAGGCATTTTTGTCTGCAATGGGTTCTAGATTATTTTTAAGATCTCCAATCCAGAGAATACTTTTTCTAGATTTTCTTTTTCCCATACATTTCTTCATTCTTTTCTGGATCTTCAATCTAAATAAAACCTTTTTCAGGCATTTCTGCCGCCTTGTGTTCCTAAGATTACTTTGATCTCCATTGAGAACTTTTGTTCTAGATTTTTTTAGTCTCATTCATTTCGTATATCTTTTTTGCATCTTCAATTAAATCGGACCTCTTCCCTTATTTCTGTCCACATATGGTTCTAGATTATTTTAACGATCTTCAATCCAAAGAACACTTGTTTAGAATTTATTCTTTTCATTCATTTCTTGATTCTTTTTGGATCTTCAATTAAAATCAAACTTTTCCCATTTCTGTCCGCATTGGGTTCCTAAGATTTTTTAAAATTTCCAATCCAAGAGAACATTTGTTCTAGATTTTTTTAGTTCCATTCATTTCTTGAATCTTTTCTGGATCTTCAATCTAAATAAAACCTTTTCGCCGCATTTCTGTCCGCATTGGTTTCTAGATTATTTTTACGATCTCCAATCCAGAGAACACTTGTTCTAGATTTTTTTTATTTCCATTCATTTTTTGAATCTTTTCTGGATCTTCAATCCAAATCAAACCATTTCCACGCATTTCTGTCCGCATTTGGTTCTAGATTATTTTTACTATCTCCAATCCAGAGAACACTTGTTCTAGATTTTTTTAGTCTCATTCATTTCTTGAATCTTTTCTGGATCTTCAATCCAAATCAAACCTTTTCGAAGCATTTCTGTCCGCATTGGGTTCTAGATTATTTTAACGATGTTCAATCTAGAGAACATTTGTTCTAGAATTTTTTATTAGCATTTATTTCCTGATTCTTTTCTGGATCTTCAATACAAATCAAACCTTTTCCAGGCATTTTTGTCCGCATTGTGTTCTAGATTATTTTTACAATCTCCAATCCAGAACACTTGTTCTACATTTTTTCGTCTCTTCATTTTCTTGAATATTTTCCTGGACCTTCAATACAAATCAAACCTTTCCAGGGCATTTTCTGTGGCATTGGGTTTCATTATTTTGATCCCAAATCCAGGAAAATTTTTTTAGATTTTTTTAGTCTCAATTCATTTCTTAATCTTTCTGGAAGTTCAATCCTCCACACATCTTCTGGGTATTTCTGTCCCCATTGGGTTCTAGATTATTTTACGACCTCAATCAAGGAACATTTTGTTCTAGATTTTTTAAGTCTCATTCATTTCATTGAATTTTTCTGGACCTTCAATCCAAATCCCCTCTTCTGGTTATTTCTGTCCGCATTGGGTTCTAGATAATTTTTATGATCTCTAATCCAGAGAACATTTCTTAGATTTTTCATTCCAATTCATTTCTTGATTCTTTTTCCGGATCTTAATTACAAATTCAAAACTTTTTCCCGCATTTGGTCCCATTTGGTTGTAGATTATTTTACTATCTCCAATCCAAAGGAACACTTTTCAAAATTTTTTTAATTCATTTTTTTCTTGGAATCTATTCTGCATCTTCAATATAAAACCAAACGTTTTTTCCAGGCATTTCTGTCCCATTGGGTTCTGATTCTTTTACGATCTCCAATTCATTTGAAAATTTTTAGGTTTTCTTGGTCTCATTTCATTTCGTGAATCTTTTTCTGGATCTTCAATCAAATCCACCCTCTTCTGGGTATTTCTGTCCCCATGGGGTTCTAGATTATTTTAACGATCTTCAATCTGGAACACTTGTTCTAAATTT
>NW_022290866.1:0-17625 GCF_902635505.1 Sarcophilus harrisii | reverse complement strand
TGGCCTGGGGCAGTGACACTTTCACCCTTAGTCTCTAGCCCAGGGCAATCGCTAACCCACACAGCCCAACTGGGCACTTTGATAGCTCGGCCAGTGCTGAATCCACATCCTGTTGGGGCAAGGGAAGACTCTCACTCAGAGTACTCCCATACCTCAGAGCCGGAAATTGGTTTACATCTCTCCCTGCTCTGCAGAGGAAGCTGGTAACCCCCTTGCCTAGGAGACATACCCTTAAGGCTTTAAAACATGAATAAAAAGATGAAAAGAACGATCTACAACTTCTATGCAGAAAAAGAGCAGGTCAGCAAACCTGAAGAGACCCCAAACAGCAAAATGCATCAGACTGTCCTCCTTACATGATGCTCTATAGAAGAGACCATTAAAAGTCCCAAAAGAGAGTTAGAAGTAATAAAAAGGAAAGAGAAGCCTTACAAGAGAGCAACAAATTCCTGAAATACGAATTGAAAGTTAAAAATTCAGTAAGTGCAGGGAAACAAAATTGGTGGAATTGGAAAAAAAAAGAACCTCAAGAAAGTAGGATTTATGAATTGAAAAGACAAAGAACTTGCAAGAGGATCTGTGAAATGGAAAAGAAAATAACTACTAAAAAAATTAGTGAAATGGAAAAATTCCACAGACCAAAAAACAATACATTTAAAAACCTCAATTGACATATACAGAAAGAAGAAAAAAGCTAATGAAGAAAATAATTTTAAAATTAGAACTGAACAAATAGAAACCAATGATTCATTGAGACAGCAAGAATCAGTCAACAAAACAAAAATGACAAACTGAAAAACCATGAATTATCTACATGCAAAAATGACAGACTTGAAAAATAGATGTAGGAGAGATAATCTGAGGATTATTGTACTTTCCGAAAACTATGATGAAAAAAAAAGCCTAGATACTATCTTACAAGAAATCATCAAAGAGAACTGCCCAGATGTAATAGAATCAGAAGGTAAAATAGGATTGAAAGAATTCATCGAACACCTTCTGAAAGAAACCCAAAATAAAACCCCAAGGAATATTGGCCAAATTTCAGAACTATCAGATTAAGGAAAATTTTACAAGCAGCAAAAAAAACAAAAACAAAAAAAAACAAAAAAAATTTAAATACTGAGGTTCTAACAAGGATCACCCAAGATCTGGCTGCCCCTACATTAAGGGAAAGAAGGCCTGAAATATGATATCTGAAAGGCACAAGAACTTGGGATGCAGCTAAGAATAAACTACCCAGATAAGTTGAGCATTTTCTTCCAGGGAAGAAGATGGAATTTAATGAAACAAATGAACCATTTGTTTCTGAAGAAAAACCAGAACTACACAAAAATTTGATTCCAACCACAGAACCCAAGAGATGCAGAAAAGGTAAAAATAACTCTTTGAGAATTGTATTCTGCTGTGGATATACAAAAAGAATACATGTATAATTTGATTGTACTGATATAACATAAAAAGGGAAGTAGATATGGAAAAGGGATGATGGCAGAATAAGGTGGGAAGGAGGGAAAAAGAGGGAAACCACATCCCACAAAGAGGCAAAGGAAACTTATCATATCTGAGGGTATTTAGAGAGGGGAGGAACATTGTGTGAATCTTATCTCATCAGAGTTGGCTCAAAGAAAAATAATTGACATTTGTTTAGAGAAATTCTCTCTGCCCCATTAAAAAAACGGGGGAGAGGAAAAGGAAAGAAAAGATAATAAGGGAAGGAAGGAGAAAGACTCAAAGGGGGTGGTAGGAGGGATTATAAAGAAAGATCATGATACAAAAGGTTAAAATAAGTTTAAAAAGAGGGTTGGGGGAGGCAAGAAAAGTAAAGCATAATCTGGGGTTATTAGAGGGCAGGAAAACAGATTTAGTAAATCCAACTGCAAATGTGAATGGGATGAACTCCCCAAAGAGGAGGCAGATAGCAGACTGATCAAAAGTCAGAACCCTACAATATGTTGTTTACAGGAAACACATTTAAAGCAGGGAGATATATAAAGAGTAAAGGGAAAAGGCTGGAGCAAAATCATTATGCTTCAGTTGAAGCGAGGTAGCCATCCTTATCTCAGATCAAGCAAAAGTAAAATTGGATCTAATTAAAAGAGATAAGGAAGGAAACTACATCCTGCCAAAGGGTAGCATAAACAAGAAGCAATATCAATATTAAACATATATGCACCAAGTGGTATCATCCAACTTCCTAAAGGAGAAGTTAAGAGAGTTGAAGAAATAGACAACAAAACTGTAATAGTAGGAGATCCTCAACCTTGCACCTCAGAATTAGACAAATCAAACCACAAAACAAATAAGAAAGAAATTAAAGATAAATAGAATATTAGAAAATTAGGTATGTTGGATCTTTGGAGAAAATTGAATGGAGATAGAAAGGACTATACTTTCTTCCCAAGTTCAAGGAACCTATTCAAAAATTGACCAATATTAGGACATAAAGACCTAAAATTAAATGCAAGAAAGGAAATAGTAAATGCTTTGTTTTCAGATCATGATGCAATAAAACTACATTCAACAAAAAGTTAGGGGAAATAGACCAAAAAGTAATTGAAACTAAAAAATCTCATCTTAAAGAATGATTGAAGCAGCAAATTATAGGTACAATTAATAATTTCACTAAGATAATGACAATGATGAGACATCATACCAAAATTTGTGGATGCAGCCAAAGGGTAATGAGGAATTTTATATCCTTAGAGGCTTACTTGAATAAAACAGAGAAAGAAAAGATTAATGAATTGGCCTAAACTAAAAACTAAAAAAGACCAAATTAAAAACCCCCAATCAAATACTAAATTGGAAATTATAAAATTAAAAGTAGAAATTAAAAATATTGAAAGTAAAAAAACTATTGAGCTAATTAATAAAACTAAGAGTTGGTTCTTTGAAAAAGCCAATAAAATAGATAAGCCTTTGGTAAATCTGATTAGAAAAAGGAGGGAGGAAAATGAAATTAGTAGTCTTAAAATGAAAAGGGAGAACTTTCCACCAATGAAGAGGAAATTAGAGAAATAATGAGTTATTTTGCTCAACTTTATGCCAATAAATTTGATAACCTAAGTGAAATGGATGACTACCTCCAAAAATATAGACTTCCCAGACTAACAGAGGAGGAAGTAAATTGCTTGAATAGTCCCATTTCAGAAAAAGAAATAGAACAGGCAATTAAACAACTCCCCTAAGAAAAATCCCGGACCAGATGGATTTAATTGAATTTTACCAAACATTTAAAGAAATAATTGGCCCAATGCTATATAAATTGTTTGATAAATAGGGAATGAAGGAGTCCTACCAAATTCCTTCTATGACACAGACATGGTACTGATACCTAAACCAGGTAGGCTGAAAACAGAGAAAGAAAATTATAGACCAATCTCCCTAATGAATATTGATGCTAAAATCTTAAATAAGATATTAGCAAAAAGACTACAGAAAATCATCTCCAAGATAATACACTATGATCAAGTAGGATGATCATATGGTTTTTGTTAATTTGGTTGTTAATATGGCCAATTACATTGATAGTTTTCCTAATATTGAACCAGCCCTGCATTCCTGGTATAAATCCTACTTGATCATATTGTATTATTATGCTGGAGATGATTTTCTGTAGTCTTTTTGCTAATGTCTTATTTAAGATTTTAGCATCAATACATAATACTCTTTCCTAATAATGCTTCTGCAATTAAGTTTGTTAACAAAAATATTGTACTTTCATCATTATGATTTTCACTAATATAAGCAGTAATGATCATCATTTTAAGGAATACTTAGTAGGGTTGTTGATCATTGTAGAAGTGGCACAAGGTATATAGGGTTGGACAATAAAAAAGATCTGAGTTTAAATCCAATCTCAAATATTCTCCAAATGTGTGACTGGACAAATCCTCAAACCTTTCTTAGTATCAGTTATTTGAGCTGTAAAATGGGAATAATAATAGTAGCTCCCTCACCACCAGAATGTTGTGAGGAGTAAATGGGATTTACATATGAAAAGTACTTTAAAGCCTATGTAAATGCTAACTATTGTGAATATTCTCAACAAGATCTTCTCTGAGAGTGGTGTTGAATTTAAAGCTGGTTTCCACAAATTTGGTACAATTTTGCCTAGGAGAAAATGGACTTTCTTAAACTTCTCCTGGCTCAGCAGATACCCAGTCAATCAATCATCTTCTTTATGTACTTGGGATAATATCTACCCTAGCAACTAGTGAGGCATAAGAATTTGGGCCAATGACAAGCTTTCACTTGATATTGTTATTTGTACAAGTTTCCACCTTGGGTTTGGAAAATTGTCTTTTCAAAAGAGCTTCTAGGCTAACCTATATAATAGCTTGTTTTTCCCAATTCAGGGACTAGTCTATATTTGACTGTAGCCTTTGTTTTTCTAGGGAAAGAAGAAAAATATCTTTTAAAAACAATTCAAATCTGGACCAAGAAGCTTTATCACTAGACAGAAAAAAAAATGCTAAATCATAAAGAATTATAAAACGATTAGGCAGGAATCCAGTAAGGTATCACTGTTAGATATTTTAGGAAGGTAATATTCAGTTTTTGCAGTGCTGCTCTTAACATTCAGCAGAATTATCTTTATGATTTTTTATTGTCTGTCTTTCTTTCTCTGCCTATTTTTCTTTTTCAGTTTAAGGGGATACACTGAGTGAAGGCCTCTCATAGGAATGGGGCATTGACTTATGCCCTAATTGTGACTTGAGTCTTTGCAGTAACAGATTGAGATAAAAGTTGTAGGTGTTTGATTATGTTAGATAAATTTCTATTTTCTTCCTGTCCCTCCCATCCTTACCTTCCCCTTTTCATTATCATTAAGAATGGGTCGTTGGCTAGTATTCTTTGTTTCTGGTGTAGATTTTTGGGCTCTAAATAGATTTTCTCATTAGGATGTAAGCCTGGACTCCAGCAGCCAATGGGAGAAAGGGCAAAAAGGGATGGAGGTTTCTGCATTAGCCTCTATAGAGAACTGTATTTTCAACTTGTGCTTTGCACTCATTTACTGAGGACACCTTGTCTGTTGGGACTTATCCTTTCTTGTGAGATCATAATAAATCCTTTTTGCTTTTAACCTTGAGAGTCTCTTATTTTCATTTGAGAAAGCATCACTGCTTTCCCACACAATTTCCATCGCTCCTCCTCTCCCTATGAAAACGATTCCATTGGCACCAGCTTACAACTGCTGCTGTAATTGTGATTATCTTGGCATAAGTATTTGGCTTTTTTTGTTTTTGTTATTAGTTTTTTTTTTCTTTTGTTCAGGCAATTGGAGTTAATAATGACTTGTCCAGGATCACACAGCTAGGAAGTGTTAAGTGTCTGAGGCCAGATTTGAACTCAAGTCCTTCTGACTTTCGGGCTGCCACCTAGCTTCCCGGGCATAAGTATTTGTTTCTATTTTGTTTGTAGATGATTGTGCACTCAATGTAATCAGTGAAGCTGAGATGCAACCAAGTATGGTTGCTTGTGCTCTACCAATTAACAAGAAGAAAAACATAGTTGCTCTATCAGCCAGCACCATGTCATTCATGTGTGGAAACACTGTTCCAGCAAATGGAGAAGCTTTGAATGCTGTGGATAAATTCTCCTATCTTGCCATTAATTGGGAAGTTGACACACCCTTTGCTAGAGGTAGCTCAGTGTTGGGGAGGCTCTGAGGAGAAGCTTGGGAGATGAGACTTATTAGACTAATTACTAACTGAAGGTCTATAGGACTGTTGTGCTTGTTTCATTATTGTATGTCTGTGAAACTTGGACAGTATACCAGCCACCATGCCAGGAAATGGAACCACTTCCATTTGAATTGTCTTCTGAAGATTCTGAAGCTCCCATCAAATAGGATAAAATATTAGGCATCAAGGTCCTTTCTTTTCATTTCTTTTCTTTTTTTTTGGAGTTACATTGGTTATGTTTATTATAGTTTTATTTTTCATTCTTAGTAAGCAATTGAATGAGACGTTCTGTGTACTTGAGTTTTTTGCTTATATAGGCCCTCTATCAAATTTCTCTGTGCCATCCTACATCAACATGTTATTTACCAAAGCGGGTTTCTCCACACTTTCTCCTGAAAACCTGCCAATAAATTGCAATTAAATACATTATAAAGATGCCTAGATATAACTTAGGTTCTACTATTTACAGATTGCTAATATGATCTTGACTATGGAGATATAAAAGTTTAAAACATTTACAGCTACTACTTGTGACCTGGTCAAACGTTAAAGTAGTTAAAGTAGAATGCATTATGGTAGTTAAAATTTTAAACTAGTTAGGCTAAGCTTAACAAAATAAAACATAAAACGAATGGCTCTCATCTTGCATTTGCTGTACACAAAAGATCCTTTCTTCTTTTGATCTAATAAAACAAATTAAGTCTAAGTAGAACAAATTTAACATTAGTTGATTATCATCCTGCATTCCCCAATCAACATTTTTTTTCTTTTTTCTTTTTTTTATTATAATAACTTTTTATTGACAGAACCCATGGCAGGATAATCTTTTTTACAACATTATCCCTTGCACTCACTTCTGTTCCGATTTTTCCCCTCTCTCCCTCCACCCCATCCCCTAGATGGCAAGCAGTCCTATATATGTTGAATACGTCACAGTATATCCTAGATACAATATATGTGTGCAGAACCAAATAGTTCTCTTTTGCACAGGGAGAATTGGATTCATAAGGTAAAAATAACCTGGGAAGAAAAACAAAAATGTAAACAGTTTACATTCATTTCCCAGTGTTGTTTCTTTGGATATAGCTGCTTCTGTCCATCATGGATCAATTGAAACTGAATTAGGTCTCTTTGTCAAAGAAATCCACTTCCATCAGAATACATCCTCATATAGTATCTTTGCTGAACTACAATGATCTCCTGGTTCTGTTCATTTCACTTAGCATCAGTTCGTGTAAGTCGCTCCAAGCCTCTCTGTATTCATCCTTCTGGTCATTTCTTACAGAACAATAATATTCCATAACATTCATATACCACAGTTTACCCAACCATTTTCCAATTGAAGGGCATCCTTCATTTTCCAGTTTCTAGCCACTACAAACAGGGCTGCCACAAACATTTTGGCATATGTGGGAGCCTTTCCCTTCTTTAGTATCTCTTTCCGGTATAAGCCCTGTAGTAACACTGCTGGGTAAAAGGGTATGCACAGTTTGATAACTTTTTGGCCATAAATCCAGATTGCTCTCCAGAATGGTTGGATTCATTTACAACTCCTCCAACAATGCATCAGTGTCCCAGTTTTCCTGCATCCCCTCCAACATTCATCATTATTTTTTCCTGTCATCTTAGCCAATCTGACAGGTTTGTAGTGGTATCTCAGAGGTGTCTTAATTTGCATTTCTCTGATTCATAATGATTTGGAACACTCTTTCATATGAGTGGTAATAGTTTCAATTTCATCATCTGAAAATTGTCTGTTCATATCCTTTGACCATTTATCAATTGGAGAATGGTTTGGTTTCTTATAAGTTAGAGTCAATTCTCTATATATTTTGGAAATGAGGCTTTTATCAGAACCTTTAACTGTGAAAATGTTTTCCCAGTTTGTTGCTTCCCTTCTAATCTTGTTTGCATTAGTTTTGTTTGTACAAAAGCTTTTTAATTTGATGTAATCAAAATTTTCTGTTTTGTGATCAATAATGATCTCTGGTTCATCTTTGGTCACAAATTTCTTCCTCCTCCACAGGTCTGAGAGATAAACTGTCCTATGTTCCTCTAATTTATAATCTCGTTCTTTATGCCTAAATCATGGCCCCATTTTGATCTTGGTATACGGTGTGAAGTGTGGGTCCATGCCTAATTTCTGCCATACTAATTTCCAGTTATCCCAGAAGTTTTTGTCAAATAATGAATTCTCATCCCAAAAGTAAGGATCCTTCGATTAGTCAAACATTAGTTTGCGATAGTTGACTATTCTGTCTTGTGAACCTAACCTGTTCCGCTGATCAGCTAATCTATTTCTTAGCCAATACCAAATGGTTTTGGTGACTGCTGCTTTATAATATAGTTTTAGATCAGGTACAGCTAGGCCACCTTCATTTGATTTTTTTTTCATTAATTCTTTTGAGATTCTCAAACTTTTATTATTCCATATGGATTTTGTTTTTATTTTTTCTAGATCATTAAAATATTTTCTTGGAAGTCTGATAGGTATAGCACTAAATAAATAGATTAGTTTAGGGAATGTTGTCATCTTTATTATATTTGCTCAGCCTATCCAAGAGTACTTAATATTTTTCCAATTATTTGAGTCTGACTTTATTTGTGTGGAAAGGTTTTTTTTGTAATTTTGCTCAAATAATTCCTGACTTTCCTTCAGTAGATAGATTCCCAAGTATTTTATCCTGTCAACAGTTATTTTGAATGGAATTTCTCTTTGTATCTCTTGCTGTTGGATTTTGTTGGTAATGTATAAAAATGCTGAGGTTTATGGGGATTTATTTTATAACCTGCAACTTTGCTAATAGCTTTTTAATAGAATCTCTGGGGTTCTCTAAGTATAGCATCATATCATCTGCAAAGAGTGATGGTTTGATTTCCTCATTGCCTACTTTAATTCCTTTAATCTATTTTTCTACTCTTATTGTGGAGGCATGTGTTTCTAATACAATATTGAATAATGGTGATAGTGGGCAACCTTGCTTCACTCCAGATTTTATTGGGAAAGGTTCCAATTTTTCCCCATTGCATATGATGCTTACTGACGGTTTTAAATATATGCTCCTGACTATTTTAAGAAAAAGTCCATTTATTCCTATACTCTCAAGTGTTTTTATTAGGTATGGATATTGGATTTTATCAAATGCTTTTTATGCATCTATTCAGATGATCATATGGTTTTTGTTAGTTTGGTTACTGATATAGTCAATTATGCTAATAGTTTTCCTAATATTGAAGGAGCCCTGCATTCCTGATATAAATCCTACTTGGTCATAGTGTATTATCCTGGGGATGATTTTCTGTTGTCTTTTTGATAATATTTTGTTCTAGATTTTAGCATCAATATTCATTAGGGATATTGGTCTATAATTTTCTTTCTCTGTTTTCAGCCTACCTGGTTTAGGTATCAGTACCATGTCTGTGTCATAAAAGGAGTTTGGTAGGACTCCTTCAATCCCTATTTTTTTCAAATAGTTTATATAAAGAGGTTAATTGTTCTTTAAATGTTTGGTAAAATTCACATGTAAATCCATCTGGTCCTGGAGATTTTTTCATAGGGAGTTGGTTAATAGCTTGTTCTATTTCTTTTTCAAAGTTGGGACTGTTTAGGACATTTACTTCTTTCTCTGTTAATCTGGACAAGCTATATTTTTGAAGGTATTCTTCCATTTCATTTAAGTTATTGAATTTATTGCCATAAAGTTGGGCAAAGTAATTCCTAATTATTGCTCTAATTTTCCTCTTGGTTAGTGGCGAGTTCTCCCTTTTCATTTTTAAAACTTTCCCCTTTCCTTTTTAAAATCAGATTTACTAAGGGTTCGTCTATTTTATTGGTTTTTTCATACAACCAACTCTTAGTTTTATTAATTAATTCAATAGTTTTTTTTTTACTTTCAATTTTTTGTTCTCCTTTTATTTTTTAAATTTCAAGTTTAGTGTTTGACTGGGGGGTTTAATTTGTTCCTTTTTCTAGCATTTTGTTAAGCCCAATTCATTGCCTTTCTTTCTCTATTTTATGCAAGTAGGCCTCTGGATTAAATTTCCCTTATTACCATTTGGCTATCCACACATTTTTGGTTGATTTCTTATTGTCATTTTCTTGGGTGAAGTTAATTATGTCTATGATTTTTTTTCCCCAAATCATTCTTTAGTTAGATTATTTAGTTTCAATTGTTTTTTTTTTCCCTGGCTTTTTGTTGAATGTAATTTTATTTATTGTGGTTGGGTTAATTTACTATTTTTCTTTACTGCATTTGCGTTTCAGGTTTTTGCCCTAATATTGGTTTTTTTATAGGTTACATGAACTGTGAAAGAAAGTGTAATCCATTCTGTTCCATTTATTTTCCATAGATCTATCATATCTAACTTTTCTAGTATTCTATTTACCTCTTTGATTCTTTCTTATTTATTTTTTTTGGTTTGATTTATCAATTCTGAGGTGCAAGGCTGAGATCTCCCACTATTATAATTTTGCTTATATTTCTTTTGGCTCTTTAATTACTCTTTTTAAAATTTAGCCACTTTAATATATTTTATTTGTAATGTTTCATTATCTATCTAAAATAAATCATGCCCTTCCTTATCTTTTAATTAGATCAATTTTGTTTTGGCTTGATCTGAGATCAGGATGGCTCCCTATTTTTGAACTTCAAAAAGCAGTAAATTTTGTTAAATTTTGTTTACTCTGATGTTTCTCCTGCTTCAGGTTCTTTTCTTAAAACAACATTTTGGATTCTGGCTTTTAACCATTCTGCTAACTCCTTCCTCTTTTGGGGAGTTTACCCGTTCCATTTATGGTTAAAATACCAATTCTGTGTTACTTGCCATCTTGCTAACCTCTGTTTATGCTTTTCTTCCTTCTTTCCCTCTTCCCCCTTATTAAAATT
Source organism: Sarcophilus harrisii (assembly GCF_902635505.1). NCBI lineage: Eukaryota > Metazoa > Chordata > Mammalia > Dasyuromorphia > Dasyuridae > Sarcophilus > Sarcophilus harrisii. Next base: position 7,049 of record NW_022290866.1, on the reverse strand, counting down.
TGAGCACTCTTGCTTCTCCAACCCCTCCTTTTTTTAATCTAAAGGTTGCCCCCAAATTCTCCTTTCCCTCACAGTTTCCATATTTTCTTCTGCTTAGCTTATTCCTTCCCTTTTCATTTTTCCCTTCTCACTTTTCAATGAGGTGGGAGAAATTTTACCATAAATTAAGTCTACAATTTGTGCATAATAAGACCCTTCAGCCCAGAAACCCGCTAGCAACCCCCATTTCCCTTTGGTGCTTTTCATCTCCCTTCCTGAGATGTCAGGGGGCATCATCTCCTTTTAGTGCTTTCACCGCCTTTTCTGGAGAAGTCAGGGGCTGAGATCACCTCCTTTCAGTGCTTTCCCCTTCCCTGAGAGTTGGGAGGCTGTTTCACCTCCACTTGGGGCTCACCTCCCTGAGGAGTCAGGATGGCATGACCACCTGTGTTCTAAAATAAAAAAAGCGGGATTGTAATGGGCTGGGTTTGAGCTGATGCACTGAGGTCCCAAACATGAGGCAGATAGTAATTGGGCTCTCTTTTATACATGATTGGAAAAGAATATCCCTGCCCACTCTCCTAAGTCCTGATGTGTTAGGAAATGACGATTTTTGGTGGGTAAGGCAGAGGGGGAAGGAAGAGAAGCTGGCAGAGGTTGGGTGGGTTAGACCAGCTGCCAATTTTTTCTCTTAAAGCCAATTTAGGGTAAGATCCACCATTACCCCCTCCATTCTTTCTCTCAAATATAATAGGTTTCCTCTGCCTCTTTGTGAGATGTAGTACCCCCACTTTACCCTTTTTCTGGTAAAATGTCCTTTCCACCTCTAGTTTCTAGAACACGGTACAAATGCATTCTTTATACATCTTTACAGCAGAAATATAGTTCCCAAGATTTCTTTTTACCTTTTTAGGTTTCTCTTGAGTTCTATATTTGTAGATCAAACTTTTTGTTAAGTTCTGGTTTTTTTTATCAAAAATTGGTGAAATTCGCTTATTTTGTTGAATGACCATCTTCTTCCCTGGAAAAAGATCTCATTCTGGCTTGGTAAGTTATTTTTGGTTGCATACCAAGTTCCTTAGCCTTTCGGAATATCATATTCCAGGCCCTTTTAATGTGGATGCTGCTAGATCTTGGGTGATCCTTATTGTGGCTCCTCTATATTTGAATTGGGTTTTTATAGCTGCTTGGAGTATTTTTTCCTCCATTTGAGGGTTCTGGCATTTGGTCACTATATTTCTTGCTGTTTTGTTTTTAGGATTCCTTTCAGTAGGTGATTGATGAATTCTTTCAATATCTATTTTACCCTCTGTTTTTATGACTTCTGGGCAGTTCTCTTTGATAATTTCCTGAAAAATAGTGTCCAGGCTCTGTTTTTCATCATATCTTCCTGGGAGTCCAATAATTCTCAGATTATCTCTCCTAGATTTATTTTCCAGGTTTGTTATTTTCCCCAAGAATGTAGTTCACATTTTTCTCCATTGTTTGATTTTTTTTTTTTAGTTTTGCTTGATTGATTCTTGTTGTCTCCTCGAGTCATTCAATTCCTTTGATTCTGGTTTTCAATGAAGTGTTTTCTTCACTCACTTTTTTATATATTTTTCTAATTGTCCAATTGTGTTGTTTTGTTCTATGGAATTTTTTTTTCATTTCGCCAATTTTATTTTTTAGAGAGCTATTTTTTGTTTCCAGTTATGTTATTTTTCAAGGATTTAATTTCTTTATCCACTTTGTCTTTAAATGACTGGGATGACTTCTCCAGACTCTCTTGCCAAGCCTCCATCTCCTTTTCCCATTTTTCTTGTAGCTCTCTTGTGAGAGCCTTTTTAATTTCTTCTATGAGATTCATCTGTGGTGAGGAACAAGTGATCTCCTCCTGTGGGGATTCACCTGGAGACAGTCTGTTTTTATTCGTCTCAGGGTTTAGTGTCTGCTCTCTATGCCTATAAAAGCTGTCAATCGTTAAGGTCCTTTTCAGTTTTTTGCTCATTTTGTTGGAGAAGAATCAGAGACAACTAGCAAAGAAAAAAAGAAAAAAAAAACCCAAATGGAATCTCCTTTTTTTGGGGGTGGAGCTGGGTGGTGCTACCGCTCTTCTTCAGACTGTGGGGGGCAGCAGTGAGGCACTAGCAGGACTGTAGTTCTGTTATCAAGATATCCATACATAGGAAAAGGTCCTCACCTTGTCATATAAACATAGCATTATCCTTTTGATCCAAAACAATGATAATATCTCCTGGCTCAAGTCCTGGCTCCTGATACCTTCACCATGGAATGTAATATTCTAACCCTCTTTCAAGCTCTTGTCAATATAAACCTCCAGAATCTTCTTCTCTAGAACTATTTTCCTTCCATTACAGCTTTTACATCTATTTTTAGGGCTGCTTCGGTCCCCATGCCCTTGGCATTCCATGCAAACTGATTGAATTTGCTGAACCATTCCAGGTCCTATCTGGTGAATTCTTATTTGTATCCCAGTACTTTTGTCATTGGGACAGGATTCTATAGCTCCTTTCTTACCACCCTTTCCTTCACATTTGTCACAAATTACATTCTTTTGCAAAGCCAGTTTTCTTGTTGCACCATTGTATAAATCTCTCAAGGTCACCAACAACTGATAAACAACATTTTTAACTCTCTATTCCCTTTGCATTCTTCCACCTCCTCCAAAACAACACGTCAAAGATGTCCATTGGAGAACCAAAGCCACCACCAGAACCATGCTCTTTGATAGCTTGTTTTCCACCTTTGTCATAAAGTCTCTTTTCTTTGCATCAGAAAGCACTTCATTAGCCTGAGAAAACTGTTTGAACTTTTCTCCTTCATTTGGATTCATATCTGGGTGATATTTCAAGGCTAGTTTTCTATATGTATTCTGCAGTTCTTCCTGGGAGGCATTGGGTTTTACCCCCAAAATGTCATAATAAATAGTTTCTGTCACCATTTTGGATAGCCCTGTAGTGATGCTCACAGTATGCTGGGGTCAAAGTGTCCACATCTGGGGTGGGGTGAAAGAGGACCCCCCCAAGAATTGGTGGGGATGTTTGTTGGGGAATCAAGTGGAAGAAATGGAAGATTGGGGGATGGGAGCCCAACCTCTTGTGTGTCCAGCACTGGCAGGGGCAGTTGCAGCACTCTGCTTCTCCCCAAATTTTCTGAGAAGTTCCCACTCAAGTCCTTTCTTAAACCAATCTGTCAAGCAACCAAACTACTGCAAAGAGTGCAAGTCTGTTGGGCTGATCACAATATTCTGAATGCCTTATGGACACTTGCCAAAAAGCCTTTTATGGAGAAATCACACAGACAGGAACTCAAAAGAGGGTCAGAAAAAGCAATACCGAGACACTCTCAAGGTTTCAACTTGCATGACATAGGAGACACTGGCATAGGATTGCTCATCAGACTCCTGTGCTCTATGAACAAAACAAGACTGAATTAATGCAAAAGAAGTGGGAGATGCACAGAGTTAGAAAAACCACCTCAAATGTTCAGAAGGACTATTGGTGTCTGACCTGTGGCACAGGATTCCACATCCAGATCACATTGATCTGATGAGCCACAGTCAGATGCGCTAATTTGACACTAACATAGTAATGTCATTTTGGTTCTCTTTGAAAATGAAGGACAACCACCATTACCTCTAGCACCAAAGAATATGCTCAAAGTCAGTGCTAGAGGAAAGAAAAACACAAGAAAACCAAAAGAAATCTTGTGGACCTTGGAGAAATCTAGCCAGATGTGTTTCTGCTAGATTCTATATGGCAAGGCATCCACTTACTTTACAAGAGTTCTTTGTGGAGAATCTCTCCAATAATTATCGTCATCATTGTCATCATGACTAACATTTATATAGTGCTTACTACATGCAAGTCCTGTGCTAAGCATTTTGGGAATGATATCTCATTTGATCCTTATAACAGTGCTGGGAATTGGGTGCTATTATTCTTTCCACTTTACAGATGAGGAAACTGAGGCAAACAGAAGGTAAGTGTCTTGTTCAGGGTCATCTACATAGAAAGCATCTGAGGCTGGACTTGAGCTAAGGTCTTTCTTACTCCCTGTCTTGCATTCAATCCACTGAGCCCCACAAATGCAAATGGCTCCAAAATTATGCTAATGTCCCCACATCAAGTGCAATGGCTAGCTACATATTCCTTGGCAAAAGCCACAAAAAACTGTAGCCTCCACTAATTTTTGCCCTTCACCTGCCTTCGCCTTTTCCCCAATGTTTAATTTTGAGAGAAGCCTGACATTCAAATAGCAGAAAAAAGCAATTAAATTGGAAGCTGTTAGAACATCCATTGGCTCCTCCCCTCCCTTCTCCTCATCGCCACCCTGCTTCAAAGGGAAAATGGCTAGAGTTTACCTGAGATTTGCTTTTGAGCATCTAGGTTTTCTTCAGTGGACAGAAATTAAAAATGCCATCCCATGTTTTACATAATAGGACATTTTGTTTTCTTTTCCCATAGAAAACATTGAGAGAAAGCAAAGGAGAGCAGAGGAGAACTAGAGTGTACATTAAAAGAACAATTTAAATAGAACTTGAAAATTCAACTGGAAGTCAAGTTGTAAATTATAGTTATCAACTAGGAAGCTTAATGTAAGCCTTCACACATAATTCAGTTTGAAAATTGTTCAGATTAACAATTTCACCTTTTTCATGAACAAGGTTCCAATCAAACACTGTGTGTGAGTGTGGGGGGTGTGTGTGTGTATCTGTGTGTGTTTCCAAGGCAGATCTTTCCCAATGGCTCTTCTTTCTCAAATGCCAAGTCTTTCTTTTGCTCCAACCTGCGGCTACCACCACAAGTGACCACTTCAATAAACTCTATAGCCGCAGTTTTAGTGGCCTTCCGTGGCCTCATGACCTTTTGACATTTACAAGGTCACCTGGGCTCGTCCATCTTGAGGTTTTGACTCAATCACCAATCACTTTGGAAAAGATAAGTCTTCCATCATTCCCTTACTCTACTTTACCAATGAATCTTTTTGAAGAGTCCTTATAAGTACAAACCAAAAAGGAAAAAGAACATTTGGGCAGGGATATAGAGGATTGAACCTCCCCATTGGTTCTCCAGCCAGTGTTGTGGGTATCCAGATTGAACTCTTGATTAATACAAATAATGACTTCTCTGAAGTTGGCCCACATAGGCACACTATTTGAAGTTATACTTAGTTAAATATCACCATTGGTTCTGGCCCAATTCAATCAGGTAGTGCAAATCCAAGTGATGTATGTGACCAATTCACAGGATTCAGGACTTGGATTAATTGGAACCAAACTTAGTTCTGCCTCAAGACACAATGGGAAGACAACATATATAGACTCAATCAGATATAGACATAATCTAAATCTCAAAAAAATCTGGAGAAAAGAACACATATGTGTCCTATAAGTAGAAAAAAAAACAAAGAGAAACTTGAAAAGAATGGCTTTATTAAATTTGCCATCCAAAGAACTGGATTCAAATCTAGCCTCTTTGAGTTAACCGCTGTTTGCCTAGCCAAGAACTATAACTCTACTTAAAAGTGCCTATTTGTTGTAAATTTGCAGTAAAAATAGAGACAGAGCATATAAAATACTGTATGAAACTTAAGATACTAGGTCTGTGAGAGCTATTAGTGTCACCAATAACTGTAAGAAGAATTATTTGTCCATTTTCATCTATTTTCATCGGTATTCATTAAAAGTTTATGAAAATGTTTTTCAACGTCCACAAATCTCATACTAGGTTTCAGCCTAGTAAGACCTGTAAGTCATGAAATTTTAATGATTTGCCTCTATATTTGAGCATTCATAACGTAGATTTACTTGTTTATTCTTCATATACATTGGTCTTCTCTCCAATAAGAAGCATATGTATTTTCAAATAATTATATAATTTATGACCACTTTTGCTGTCCATAGTGTATGCATAGTATAATATGTATATGATAATGGAGTCTCTTCCTTGCTCAGGGGCCTCTGACCTAGCCAAGCCATTGTCCAAATCTATTGAAACTTTATCATGATACTAAATGTTATGCATTTTATGCATTACATGCAATTTAGAGACAGAATTGAAGTTCTACAGGATATCATCAGGTAAGGCACAAACAATGGAGACTATCCCTTGAATAGATATTGATGGAGCCATCTCCAAGTATACCCTAAATGCTGACCACAGGATTTACAAACTCGATGACAAATAATCCCTACTGAAACCAAAAGACCTACAAGATGAATTGATATTTTGGTTTGATGGAAAGAATGACTAGAAGGAAAAGCAAGGGAGGGGAAGGAAAGGAGGACTAGAGGGAGGGAAAGAGGGACTAGGAGAAGGAAAAGGAAGAGAAGAAGAAGGATGGGGGAAGAAAAGAGTAAGAAGAAAAGGGAAAGGGAAAAACGAATTAGAAAGGGAAGGGGGGAAAAAAGGGACAAGGGAATGGAGATGAAGAGGGAGGAGGGGGGAAGATAAGACCAAGGAGTACCATCATCATCATCATCATCATCAGCAGCAGCAGCAGCAGCAGCAACAGCAGCAGGGGGTAGAAGGGGCGAGTCATCAGAGTGGGGATGTATCATTTTTGTATTTTCAGGTTCTATGAATCTGGAGCTGAAAGAAATCAGTGTGAGATGATGGTGCAAAGGATACATTTCATATCGTTAATAGAACATAGAGAGGCGAACATAGAGAGGCGCAGGGAAAAGCAGGAGAGGGCAAAGGCCAAGACTAGTTAGATAATAATCTTCATTGTTTCCCTTTGAAGAAATCTTATTACATTTGGGAGGTTGAGCCCAAGTCAGTAAAACAAAATACTGCTCCACATTATTTGTGACTTAACCAAGCAGATCTCCTCAAATGTCCCTCCTAGAAGGTAACAATCATAAAAACACAATATTCTGGAGGGAATCTCATTAGCCCAGACTTGAATGGGACTGCTGAGGGTATACATAACCTTAGGATATGTTTAAATCCTTCAACTGAAAGTGGTATCTCTTTCCATTCCATTTCAGTGTTAGAATCCTTCCCTTCTACTCCCTCCCTTAAGAAAAGCACCAATAAAGCAATTTAAATTTTGTAGAGGGG